>NC_062209.1:2757032-2767032 GCF_912470025.1 Vespa velutina
TTATTTTTTATTTATTATCTTGTTCCCGATTAGTTTTCCCTCTCTTCTTCTTTCTCCTTCTCTCTCTCTCTCTCTCTCTCCTTCTATCTTTCTGATATACAGGTACACGGTAAAGTACTTACGTATGGTTGCACGACGTGCATTGATTTTCACGTTAAAATTTAACTTCGTTGACTTGGCTTTACGGTCACCGACGGGGAAAGGGTATCTATATTACCCCTTTTTTTTCTCCCTAAGCTTTTCCGCAATTATATTACGCAAGAGATCATCACTAATATAACCATCGAATCGAAAATGTGAATGGAAGAATATATTTATAGCTGATTTTTCAAACGTATCTACGTTACGTGATAACGTTTGACGTATGAATGATCCAGAGAGATATGAACGGCCATATAATTTATCATTGAAATAACGAAACAGGGAGAGAGAGAGAAAGAGAGAGAGAGAGAGAGAGAGAAAGAATGGGAAGACAGAAATTTTATCGTTAGAAAAAGTCAATCATATCGGAGGAAGTGTTCGCGATCAAGCATGAAATCACATTCTCACGAGTCTCTTATAAAAGAATATTTATATGACGTTTTAAAGAGATGTGGATGAGAGTGAAAGAGACGAAGAGATAAAGAGAAATATATATATATATATATATATATATATATATATATATATATATATATTGAGAGAGAGAGAGAGAGAGACTAGTATTTGATATTTTTGGATGTGTATATCACTTTCGAAATCGATATCTCGAAAGAGTCGTTATTCGGATTTTATACAATAGAATGCGATCGTAAAGAAATAAGACGTATTGTAGGATTTATTGAAATAAAATGTGACAAGAGAGAGTAAAAGAGAGACAAAGGTAAAAAATAGAAAAGAGAGAGAGAGAGAAAGAGAGAGAGAGAGAGAGAAGAGATTGAAGTGATGACGAATATTTGATTACAAAATTGTCAAATTGCATTGCTAGCCTTCAAATGATATAATGAAACAAAGAAAAGGGCTTGAAATGAAGCAACAGTTATTAGTTCCAAATCGTATGGCAGGATGGCGCTGAGAAATCCCAGCCAAACCCCATTCCATTATTGATCCACCCCCGCACACCCCCAAGAACGGACCACCACCAGTGTCTTACTAAAGAAGCCTCTTTCTCCTTTTCTCTCCCTTTTTCCTCTCTCTCTCTCTCTCTCTCTCTCTGTCTCTGTCTCTTTCGTTTTTTTACCTTTGTCTCTTTCTTACTCTCTATTGTCACGTTTTATTTCAATAAATCCTACAATACGTCTTCTATCTTTACGATCGCATTCTGCTGTCGTATAAAATGCGTATAACGACTCTTTCGAGATATCGATTTTGAAAGTGATATACACCTCCAAAAAAATTTGGAAAAAACATATCAAATACTAGTCTCTCTCTCTCTCTCTCTCTCTCTGTCTCTCTCTCTCTTTTCCTCTCTCTGTATTCGCTTCGCTGACCTTCGTGTCTAAACTTCTCTTCGTATATACTTGCTTTTCCTTACCATTAAAATTCCATCGACGAGAGAATCGAGATTGACCCGATTCACGCGACCCTATCGTCGTTTTCTCAACGATCAGAGAGAGAGAGAGAGAGAGAGATAGAGAGAGAGAGAGAGAGAGAGAGAGAGAGAGAGAGAGAGAAAGAGAAAGGGAGAGAGAGAGAGAGAGAGAGAGAGAGAGAGAGATTCCTGGATGCTCTTTTTACTTTTTACTAATTTTGTGGAAAGGCGTGAGTATATATATATATATATATATATATATATATATATATATATATATATATATATATATGTCCTCGGAAAGTTCAAGGATTACTTACGAATATGTAAGAAAAGGATCATGACGTATGGTTTAATTTATAAATACTAGGATCTTCTTTTACTTTAATCATATATTTTGATGAGAATTTTCTTAATTCAACTTTTAATTGAGTTATTTACTATAAGAATTTATTAGGCAGATATATTTAAATTTTAGATTGATTAATAAATAAATCAACTTTTGTTATATATTTTTTTCTTTTTCTTTTTCTTATTTTTTTGTTTCACCATTACAATTTAAACATTTTGACATGAATTATTTTCGACTATTTGTAATGTGTATGTTGTTTGCGGTGAAGTGCTTGCACGGATGGGAAAATAATACACACACACACACGTGAATGTTCACATACTTTCTACTCACAGTATGGACGTTAAAGTTAATAAACTGTTTATCTTTTATCTTGATTGATTCTTGAAATTGAATGAACGATTAACGGGAATTAATGGGTTTGGCCACAAGTTTTCAAGATAAACGGGAAGATAAACGTTGAGGATTAAAGATACGAAAGATACGATAAATGCATAATTGCAGAGATGCGAATAGCTATAATTAGACGTTTATTTCTTTTATTTTTTTTTTCCCTTTTTTTTTTTTCTTTCCTCAACATTTAACAATGTAGCAGTGACGAGAAGGATGAAGTAACGGTTAATCGTTTAATTCCATTAGTCTTCCCATAACGTTTGACCTATTATTCTCCGTTCATTCGAGCCCACAAATAAACCACTTTCTAACCACTTTACTGGAGCAATTTATTCGGGAAATGTTAGGAAGAAAATGTTTCAGAAATAAAAAAGATCATAAAATTTAACGTTTCTCTGTGTTTTTCATTATATACGTCTGTTTCATTTTTTTGTTCATGAATTTATATCACATGTGAAACAAAATAAGCGAATCCATTTGTCGATATTTATATCGATTAGTAATTTCTTTGCGCCATTAGATTGTGCGAGTCGAAGGGAAAAATTAAGAAAAATGAAAAAAATAAAATGAATGAATTCTTCAGAGGTGAATAATTTAATTTATTTATATTGCTAATATAAAAAGCGTCTAATATTATATATTCTGTTATAATAATAATAATAATAATAATAATAATAAAAAAAAAATAATAATAATAATAATAATAATAATAATAGTATACGTATATATTAAAAGTATGGCAATAACTTTGATCACCTTGAATATCTTCGTTTTTTTAAGAGACATGAAGAATATGGTAGTAATAATATTTTTACAGATAGACACGTGAAGGTCTCTCTTATATAAAGATCAGTTATATTTGTATAAATGAGATCATATGTTTTTGTTTACATTAGTCGATGTAGCTTGACATTTTCTCGATCATCAATGTATCGTTCAAAAATTATTAGTTTACGAGATATTACAATTTAAATATTTTTATTTATTTTAAATAAACAAAATAAAATTTACATAATTATAATAAAAAATTGAAATGATTTCATTATAATAATGCTTCTTTATTACGAAAGAATTTGTAACAAACTCAATTTTAAAAATTATTAACAAAATCGATTTTATTATAACAATATTGTTGCAATATTTAAATAAATAAAAGATAAATTATATTCGAAAACGATGTTGATTTTAATTCTCTACGACTTTTTATTCCGAAGATATTATTTTCCATTCATAAATCCTATAGTACAGCTGTTCATATTTAATAGTAATAGTATTAGTAATAGCGCTGATTTTAAATAAACAAAATAAAATATATATAATTATAATAAAAATTTTAATAATTTCATCATAGGTATGTCCTTATTACAAAAGAAAATGAAAAAAAATTCAATTTGAAAAATTATTAACTAAATAGATTTTTTTATAACAATATCATTGCAATATTTAAATAAATAAAGAATTAATTATACTTGAAAATGGCATTGGTTTCAAGTTTCTACGATTTTTCGTTCCGAAGATATCTGCTTCGAAAGATTTTCATTCATAATTTATATACTACAGCTGATCGTAGTAATAGTAGTAGTAGTAGTAGGCCATGCGTAAATTCTTGAAATTTATATAGGTTAGTGTGTTATTGGGTCAAGATGAATGAAATTATATAGGTTAGTGGGTTAACATAAACCTGTTCCATTTACATTGGAATATCTTCGGAACTAAAAGTCGTAGAGACTTGAATCAAATACCGTTTTAAAGGGCAAAGTTTTCTCTATTTTTTTTCCACCGTATTGTTAATAATTAATTTAATTAATTAATTTGTTATAAACAATTTTTATAAAAAAAATCCTTACGACCTAAATTCATCTTATTTTGTCAACAGAAAAATTCCAATTGGGTCCAATTTATAAAATCACATGAAAATTAATAAATAATTAATAAACAAATTATTTTGTTTATCGAGTGAATAATTTTTTTTTCCCTACATTATTAATAATCAATATCTCCGTAATTAAAAATCGTAGAGACTTGAATCGAGTATCATTCTAAAGGATAAAATTTTCTTTATCTTTTTCACTTATTATTAATAATTAATAAACAATTTGTTAAAAATTATTTTTAAAAACAAATTTTTTTTTTTTACGATAACTAAATACTCATATTATTTCACAAATGGAAAAAGAAATTCAGATTCTGCACATAGGTATATTTTCAGGACTAAAAGTCATAAAGATTGTTATAAAGATACGTTCAAAGTAAGCACGGAGTAAGCGCTTAAATAAATATCTTTTAAAACAATTTTTCAATATACATGTATTAATACTTTTTTTTTTTTATAGAGAATGTCAAGCTTACATCGATCAATGTAAACCAAAACATATGATCCTATAAAAAAACAGGAAAAAAGGTGAAGAAAAAAAAAAGAAAAAAGAAAAAAAACACCTTCATATTTCCTTCATGCGACAATCTGAAAGAAGAGAAATTATTACTGGCTCTTTCCGTATCGTGCGACTTTTGTATAATTAAAGTTTCTCCCATTTCTCCAAAAAGGAGTTAAGTCAAAATTATTGCCCTTTACCCCTGTATATATGATATATTAGATGTCTAGATTTGTATAAATTATCAAAGAACGAGAGAACATTTTTCGTACGAAGTCAACTCTCAGAAATGGTCACGCTATACTGATAATACTTTTTCCCTTCTTTTGTGGAAAACTTTGATTGTCTTGAACATTTCATTTTATCTTTAATCTTTATGAAATATATTATTAAAGTCTCGGTTATATTTTATAATATAGCGTGAGCGTAAACATTTCGATTGGAATAGATGTAAGTAACGTAAGCATAACGATTTTTGACATGAGCCTCTCTCTCTCTCTTTCTCTCTCTCTTTTGTTCTCATTTGTTCAAATATTTTACAGAATATTCCCTTTGTATGTACTGATTCTAGTAATTAAGAGAATCAAAAGGAAAAACCAAAATATCTTACTGAAAACATTGTAACAATGATCAAAGAGATTTTTTAACAAAGCAAAACTGTATCACCGACTATTTTGCGCTTACGCTCGTCCAATTAAAGGTTTCCACCATTTATCACAATCAACCGTATCTCAATAATAATTAATACAGTATGTTTGAATAAACGTTCTTTCATTTATTTACAATCTGAAACGAGTTAGTATACAATGAATATATTTAAAGAAAAATTTCAACGTTTCTCATTCGTCGTTATATTTCAGACGATTTAATTCGATTCTTTTGAAAAAATTTGAATGTTAACATTATACAAATTTTGACATTATAAAAATTTCATTTCGATTATATACAATACTTAACATATTTTATCAGCAATTATTTAATTTATCATTGTATATCGAAATTATAAAAGGATCTATATATATATATATAATTTCTATTTATAAATACGATATTATGATATACGTAATAATACATAACTTGTTTTATTCTCGTAATTACGTCAAATACAATAATTAACGTGATCATTGTTGGCGAAGGTGCGTACGCGTTAATACGTGAGAATAAGTATCTTTATGATACTACGCACGATACGCATATTCCCAATGTAGAACGAATATCTATCGCGTCTGCGCGAGATATTCCGCTTGGTTCAGGGGGTTTGAAGGGGTTGCTTGAGACACGATCTCGAGGCAGTTCGAATCTAGACACCATAAGGCTACGATCTCTCGTTTTCTGTCTCGGCAAAAGAAATGAGAACATACTTATAAGATAGATAAATTACGTTTAGATTTTTGAAAGTGTTCGAAAAAAATATCCTTTCGAGAAAAATCCTTTCGATTCGTTTCTTATTATTCCACGTCCTTGTCATATTTTTTTCCATCTCTTTTTTTTCGATCGCTAATTCATCTTTTTTTTTTCTCTCTCTTTTTGTTTGTTTTTTTTTTTTTTTTCGTTCTACTATCTCCTCTTTCTCTTTTCACGTGTAAAAAATATTATTCTGTAAAATATTATACGACGTTACGAGCAACACGTTATCGTTTTACATATTGTCATACTTTTCGTGTGTAAATAAAGAAACAAAAAAAACAATTCGTTTCTTTTAATCTTACGTCGTTATCGTTCGGGTGGAAGTATCATGAATGAAAGAGAAACGGCGGGAAAGTTCGACTCACAATCGATGGGTCGCGTCATTGATAAAAGTAATACGGTTAAAAGGGATTAGATCGTTAAAGGATCGAATTAAAAAGGAACATTCGAAGAAGAAAGGAGGATGGCTCTCGTCGTTGTCTTGAAGAATTTTCAGGGTCTCAAGTATAAGGGGGAGAAGTTCGTGAAGATTGACTTTCGAGGTAAAAAAAAAAAGAACAAGAAAAAAAAATATATATATATATATATTATTCTTCCATTATATATTATTTTATCGTCCACTTTCTCGCCATATTATCTTCATTCTACAATACAATATTCTTGTCTTATTCAGTTAGCTTTTAATGAGTTATTCACGTAACTGATAACTAATTAAATCAACGCATGAGTAGCTTTAAATTAACTATCGATCATTTAGAGATCGTACTTATATAATGTACATATACGTCATTATCATGTCGTCTATAGATAATGTTTTAATAATAACTATACAGCTTAAGTTTTAATTGATTCAGGGAAACTTAAACGACAAAGTTTAACGATAGACCCAAATTCATTACAATAAAAAAATAAATCATTCTTATCCTTTACTTTTTCTTTTTTTATTTTTATATATTATAATTTTCCTTAGTACATATATTTAACTATATCTATTTATTTACGTATACATTGAGAAAAAATGTTACGGATTTATCGTTCGTAGTTAGAGAAAAATAAGGGGTCGAGGATTCTTTTTTTTTCTAGGGATTTATTTTACAATGCGGTAAACCGCGTAACGAGGTAAATCCGTAAGAACGAAATTGTTGTTGATTTTTGCATTTTCTTCAAAGAGACGCGCGTTTTAAAAAAGCATCATCCTTCAAGATGTCTATAAATGTACGCGGATAAACGGATAGACGAATACAAACACGATTTAAATGCCCTTTTGTCGTAATAACGTTCCTCTAGTTCTGTTATTACTATATATACATATATATATATGTATATATATATCACATAAATATAAGCATATATATATATATACGTATGTAGATATGCTTTGAACACGCTCCGTTCATTTTCACGATCGATCTCTATATTTACGCACTACAATATAATATCCGTCGTCCATTGGTTTAACATTTCATTTATTAAATTTACCACTCCTTATCCTATTAAATCGAAATTAATTAATCTGAACTATTGAATTACGCATTAAATAATTAATGATCGAAATCGTTTATCGAAATCTAATGAAAATTGTCATGTAAATGATACGCGCTTCTATTGGTTCCCATTTTGTATTATCCTAGATCATGAATTTTTTATTTCTATGTCCACTTGTAAATTCTTATTCAAGATCCTCGAGAGAAGTGCCAAATAGAGCCATGCATTATTCAATGGACAAACACCATTCTCCCTTCTCATATATAACTGTGCATATAATCATATATAAATAAATATCATTATATATAAATATTTTTTATAAATTCTTAAATATCTTTCCTTTTTCTCTTCTTCTCCTTATCTTTTGTTTTCATATTATATATGAAGATTTTGATTGTTGAATATTAATTAAAAAAAAAAAAAAAAAAAAAAAAAAAAAAAAAGAATTAAGAAGAAATAAAAAAAAAGAAAAAGGAAAATACGGGCGTATAACTTTTGACATCTTTTAATACTCATAAATATTAAATATTTATTAAAAAAACAAAAATATAAAGAAAAAAGGAAACTAATTCGATTCTTTATTTGTTCCTTATTTATTTTTGTTATTATCGTCTTTTCTTTAAAACGTATTACAGTCGATTGATCATCTGTAAACACTTCGAACGAAGAGGAAAAGAAACACGTGTGCATATGTGTTTGTGTGCCTGTGTGAGAGAGAGATAGAGAGAGAGAGAAAGAGAGAGAGAGAGTTAGAGAGAGTTAGAGAGAGGGAGAGAGAGAGAGAGAGAGAGTTTGTTTATTTCTCAAGCTCTTCTGAGAGTTCACTTGAAAGACTTATCCTACACTATCGACTAGTTTGCCTATATGAAAAGAGTAACGATGCATGAAATTACATCGTATGAAAGATACATTGCCAGGATTCGGATACGCGTATATATATGTATATATATATACAGATATATGTATGTAAGTACATATATTCGCTGACCTATCGAGTGCAACGTTTCATTTAATCATGACTGTTTCAATTGAAACGTAAAAGCCTTTGCAAGAGATAGGTCACGGTACGAATATTCCCTTTCCAATTGATATATTTTAAACAAGAGTACTACAACTAGCTATATCTATCTATCTATCTATCTATCTATCTATCTATTAGTCTTTAATATCAGAATTACATATCTCTCGTATGAAAGATTATCATTGGCATAATTTAATGTTTGTATTTAATATTGAAATTTTAATTAATATAAAATATATTATATTTTCTTTTTTTTAATCTGATGTTTTATTTTTAACACATATATATATATATATATATATTATAATAATATATATATTTAGTACATATATGTATGTATAGAAAGAGAGAGAGAGAGAGAGAAAGAGAGAAAGAGAGAACAGAGAATAGTGTATTTTTAAATACTTAGAATATGAATTTATCAGGCAATTGGATATGCAAATATTTATGTTTTATATATAGAATATTAACAGTACTTTACTTAATTAGTTATTAGTTTTCGATGAACGATCATCACACACTGTGACCTTTTGAACAAATTCGTATTAATTCATTAATATATAATATTTCACGCTAATTGAAATAAATTGGAGAAATTATTAATTAAGTGTACTAACTTAAATGTTGAATATAATTATCGCGAAATTTTTTTACAATTTCTTTGAAAATAGAAAATATAATTTCGAATTAATTTCGAGCAAAGAGATTCTTCTTTCGATCGTTCGATTATAAAAGGATAATATCAAAATGAAATGCTCGAAAGTTGAAGTATTTATTCGATATAATATTCTTCAAAATATAAAAGCTTTACGGATTAATTTAATCCGTAGTCCTGGAGTTTTCCTTTTTGTTATCGATAAACGTTGACGATGTAAGTCACTTTCTTTTTTTCCCTTTCATGTGAATCGATATTCGATTATAAAAAAAAAATTCTCTCGTTCAAAGCTTCTTCCTTATTTATATGATACAAAGAAAGATAGATTTTTATCGTAATATTAAGAATATGCAAGATCGATGTGACGTAATTATTATATCATTAATTCATATCCACCGAGAGATATAATAATTATTTTATGAAAATAATGAATATATATACATGTTATATCAAATAATATGTTGCTTTGAGCGAAATAAAGATTTCTTTTCTTTTTTTGCGACGCAATCAACAAGAAAATAAAAAAATATTATTTCTTTTTTCCTTTTTCCTTTTTTCTTTTTTCTTTTTTTACTCGAGTCATCGTACAAATATTTTGTATATTATATTAAATATTTGTATTTTATCATGTATTCTATTTTCATATTTTAACCTCGTTATAGTATAAATGAGGAAGGTAAAATAGTTTGCCATTAATATTAAATCATATAATATTGACGTTATCACAAGTGCATGTAGAGATAAGAAGAGTACAACTTTGAAGATATATTTGCTATATAATTTACGTTAATAATCGAGTTCGCAT
>NC_062209.1:2772032-2852032 GCF_912470025.1 Vespa velutina
TATAATCGATCTTTATATTTTTCTTTCTTTTTTCTTTTTTTTTTTTTTTTATCCGAAACAAAATAAGAAAGAAAAAAGAAAAGAAGAAAAAAATGTTTCATTACGAAATAGATACTAATTGTTACAATTAACGAGATAAGTGTTAATTAAATATTTTTCAGGCGTATAATAATCATTGTTACGAGTTAACGCACGATTTCGTAAAGGCGATAAACATATATATATATATATATATATATATATATATATGTATGTATGTAATATTTTTTTTATTTTTTCTTTAACGTTCTAAAAGCTATTAGCGTTTGATCTTACAAGAGATGAAATACAAGTAAAATAAAGTTCGCATTTTATTCCGTCGGTGTATTTTACTTCGTCATCTCGACGCCAGAAGCGATATAGTAACGCAAACTTCATATAAAATTTACAGTTACCTATTTTTTCTTTTTTTTTTCTTTTCTCTTTCTTTTTTCTTCCTCTCTTTTTTTTTCCTTTCTTTTTTTTCTCTTTAGTTCATTTATTTAACGTAGGAACAAATTCAATCCTTTCTTTCTTCTCTTACATTACATTAGCATAGTTTTATCAAAGTAATGAAAAGAACGAAAAATTTGAATTCTGTATAACTATACACATAATACGAAGAATATTTTTCTCATAATCATAGATTAGATCGTAAAATATTTAATATCGTATTTGCTAGTACGATTATCGTCGAACGTTTGCATCATTAATTATCTTTATTATTATTTAATAGTAGAAAAAGAAAGACTCGAGATATTAAATAATATATATTTATTCGATATATAATTATTTAATCATATCAATGATTATGAAGGTCGCTTTAAGATATCATTCAAATATATTATGTTGTTTTTTTTTTTTTGTTTATTATTTTCTTTCTCACTCCTTTCCTTTCTCTATTTTTTTTTTTTTTTTTTATTTCATACCGTAAATTTTATATCGTAGAACGAAATGAGCGATAAATACAACTTTTCAAATATTTTCATTCAGATAAATTTCATAATTACTGACATATACGTACGCGATACTATTTAACTTGATTCAGTAAGGCTTAGGTGAAAAAAGAAAAAGAAAAAAAAAAACGAAAACAAAAGAATAAAAAACAAAAAAAAAAGAAAAGGTTACGAATATTTACAACTCTTTATTTCACGAAAGACATTATCTTTGTATATACTTTGAAATTTTATATTATGAATATAATATAAAATATTTCGTGTCGTACTTATTTATCTTTCATAGTTAATGCCAAGTAACCAAAGGAAAATACAGGAGTGTCGTTGTTAACGCTGTTAACGTTAATTTGTTCGAAAAGTACATTTAAAGATATCATTTGCGTTCGTTGCAACACATTTTTAAACGTACTTATACTATTTACGAAAGGATATTTCACAGAATAATAAAACTTTAAGTTTCTTTCATACACGAAATGCGATATGCGATCGAGAAACGTGAAATATATACTGCTATAAATATTGGAATTATGAATGAAAAATCGTAAGCTATTTTAAATTTTGTACCACTATTAAAGGTATATAAAAAGAAGGAAAGAGAAAACTAGTTCTTAAAATGAATATCATTATAATATTAAAGTGTTGGAATTTTCTTTTTTAATAGAATTTTAATATGATAATCGAAGATACGTGTGAAAGACGTTTAACATGCAGCATGGTCAACTAATAAACTGGTCAGGTCTAGGCAGTTTTATAATTAACATATTCGACATTTCTGTTAACTAAAAATTCATGCATTTTTTTTTCTTTATTATTATCTTTTCATTCTTCATTCGTGAGTAGCAAACAGATAAATAGAGAGAGAGAGAGAATATTCGTACAATGACGTTAAATATAACGTTCGCGCGTTTCTAAGCAAATATCATAAAATATTAATCATCGTTCTTTATTATTATGTATTTTAAGTTAATAACATAATTTATATGTATATTTTTAAAAAATCGAAATATTGCAAAATCATATAGTATTTGAGAATTTGTTCGTGCTGCGTTAGAATAAATTTGAATTTTCAATAACCAAGGACAATCGTACGTTTCTCGTTGTATTGACTTCTCCGTAATGTTAAACGATGTGAACTAGGATATGACGTTATTGATTGAAAATCATTATACTCATTGACTCGTGAATTTTCTGAATTTATATATATTTATATTTATAAAAAAGTTTCAAATTTCTCGACATTCGAAAATAAATGATAGAAATAATTTGGAGAAGGGAGATTTCTCTCTCTCTCTCTTTCTTTTTTTCGGTAGGTTGATGGAAGAAAGATTAAAAAAAAAAAAAAGAAAAAATAGAGGAAAAAAAAGAAAAAAAAAATATATATATATATATATAAAATAACAATTTAATCGAATTTCTTAACAAGTATCCTCTTATTCGTTTCATAAATATCTAGGCTATGGTCTGTTTCGAAATACGATATAATGTACCTGATGGAAGTAGCAGCTCTTATGCGATATCAGAAGTGATGGAAGACGAGCAACAGATGTTGATCGATATTGAACAGAACATTGCCAATCTTGAAAGAAGTCTCGAACAAGCGAACAGTAGTAACGGAGGTAGTGATGGAACTGGCAAAAGAAGAGGTTCTTGGCATACTCAAGAGAAAATCAGTAAAAAGGGTTTCTTACAAAGGGGAAGTTCTATGTCAACAGGAGAAAAATCACCGGATCGTAAGAGGTATCTATGGAAATGATAACATGAAAAGAATATATATATATATATATATATATATATATCCTTATCTATTCAGTAGTATTCAACGTATATAAAATAAAATTTTTTTAGAAAAGAAGTTCTTTCAAGAATTTTCTATTAAAAAAAAAATTTCTTTCATCTCGTTATCGCCATCGTCATCTCATTAAGATTTCAGTATTATTATTATTATTTCTTTTTTTTTTTTTTTGTTCTTTTTTTTCATAAACTTCAGCACGACTTTTTTTTAAAGATATACGATTGAACATTCTCGGTCAAGTTTTTGTAACTTTTCGGATTATTATTTATCTCGGGGATAGTATTAATCATTGAAAAATTTCATTATTATTATTATCGTTTTTTTTTTATCTAATCTTCAATATTTTTTTACTTTTCTCGAAATTTATCGATTATTTTCTATATGAAAATAAATTCTCTTTTCTTTTAATTCGATTGAATCTTTGAAGATCGATTGCAACACGACTGCTACGAGTTGACTTGAATAAAAGGAAAGTAAAAGAAAAGAGAGAGAGAGAGAGAGAGAGAGAGGGGGGGCGTGATAAATGAAGATAAAAAATGATACCGAAGCTATGTATACATAGAATAAAGGACATACATGTGATAAGATCTTTTATCACTAATTCACAAACGAGAGAAGACGAACGATTAACAAAGTTACTAGATTTCTGTGTTATATATCGATACGTGATGTTCAATGTTTGATTGTTGACATTTCCAATTAAACGTACATAGAAATGTACACAATGTAATAAATGCATGTGTGTATGTGTGTGTATGTGTGTGTGTAGGTTTGTAGGTAGATATTCTCTATTATTTTAATTGAAATTGCGTAAAATGTATGATACGTCAATTGCAATTCCTCACAGTTCAAAGATCGAACTACATAATTTATAGAGAGACATATCTTTATTATAATTATTAATAATTATAATTAATTTGATATAATTTGAAAGCTTCGGTTAAAGTTATTTATTTTCCATTTATGAATTTGTCAATTTATATGACATATATATATATATATATACACACGCACATATATATTAATATACAGTGTACATAACAGAGTATGCATAATATGTTTTAGCATACGAAATGTTAAAAATTATTTCCTTTTATAGTAACGAAGAAAAATTCATCCGAAAAGAGAAAGAGAGAGAAAAAGAGAGAGAGAGAGAGAGAAAAGGAGAAAGAAATATATCTCCCTCACGATTTCTTAATTAAGACGTTCGCTAAATGACACGTTAAAACTACACGTTCTAATTTCTCTCTCGTCACTTCGTCGAGATTCGTTAGCGAAATTATGCGATAAACCAAAGACTTGTATCCACTTTCTCTCTCTCTCTCTTTCTCTCTCTCTTTCTCTCTCTCTCTCTCTCTCTCTGTTCTCTCTCTTTTTCTTTCTTTCTCTCTCTCTCTCCTTCTTTCTCCATTTTCAGGTCTCTTACTTTTTCTATATTATTTCTTCTCTCTTTTTTCTTCCCCCATCGTAATTCGATTAGCTTTGATAACACGCGAATAGTTTATTTCTTTTTAAGGCAATTAATTAACGACACCAGCGTTCGTTGATACGATTTCACGTAGCTTATTATAATTTATTCCAATAACGATCCATTAGACACGATTCGAAGAATTTTATGAGAAAAAATGGTTCGATCATCGTTGAAATAATTAATACAGGAAAAGCTTATCAGGATGATACTTTATCACGCGTTCTTTTATATCATTTAGAATAATGAATATGTATTCTTATTTTCGACGCGATCCATTCAATTTTTATTATTTTATTTTCCATTTAATGTTGATTTATAAAAGGAAAAAAAGAAAAGAGAAAGATTAAGAAGATCGGGAATTTTTTTTGCTTATAAATACAACGGGCATACGTGGAATTGTTATGCAATAATATTATAAGACAAAAAGAAAAAAAAAAACAAAAAAAAAAAAAAAGAAAGAAAGAAAAGAATTAGAAATTATTATTAGAGAATATTGTATATTAATAAACAAGTATTATTATTAAGTATTATAATAAAATTTTAATATTTTATTAATTTCGTCCTTTTTTTTTTTTGTAATAAACTTTTTATCTGGCGTATACATTTAAATATATTTATGAGAATCAGCTCGAGATATATTTATTGACAACTCGATTGATTATAAAATAACTTTATTTTTATACTTGTCGTCATCGTAATAAAGTATATATATATATATATATCTGTGTGTGTGTGTGTGTATGTGTGTGTATGTATATATATATACATATATATACGTTCTTAAATGATTCTTTTACGATCGGTATAGACACACAAGTTCATGGTTTACGAGCGAAAACGAATCCAATTGCATTTTGGTGTGAGTTACGAAGAAGGAATGTCGATGGGTTTTAAGATAAAACGTGCAATTTTATTCATGGTTTAATCGGATAATAGATTAAGGCTAATTCTGTTCCTCTAAAATCGATAATTTGATCCTATTAAATGATCGAATTCGGGAATGAATTATTTCTTTTTTTATTTCTTTGAACGAAATATTTTGCACAAATATAAAATATGAAATATTACAGTTTATTTTTAAATGTTATAAAAAATGAATATACGAAATGTTTGAATTAAACATTTTACTTTATTACATATATATATATATACCTCTCAATTAATATATATATATATAGCTCTCAATTAAATATCGTTGATAAACCTTCACTCTGATTGAAATATTTGATATGTTTTGCGACGTTAATTTAATCGAAAGCTAAAAAAAAAAAAAAGCATTTTTATTGAGGCCATTTCAAATTGATAAAGTTATTTTAAATTCTATCATTAATAAAACAAATCGTGATTGTTTTTTAAATACATCGAATTGTTTCCTCTAATTGTTATCTTCAACGTTTATACGTTTAAAAAGAAAAAAAAAAAAATATGACGATGATATTTTTAGAAATTAGAACTTTTACAATCCGGCTTGTTCTCGTTCGAGTTATAAAGAAACGTTTGATAGTACGAAAGAAAAATTTCAAAGCAATCCAGAAATTTAATTATTATATTTTCTTTTAATAAGACGTACAATGAAATTTCCAGTTATTTTCAAAAGAGAACAAAGAAGAAAAAAAATGGCTTTTCATGTCAAATATAATTGACGTTTAGTACGAGTGTAATCACTGAAAGCTTTATAACAACGTCCCTTTTCGAGACTCGATGGTCCTACTGGAACAAAAAAAAAAAAAAAAAAAAAAGAAAAGAAAAGAAAAGAAAAAGAAAAAACTAAAAAAAAAGAAAAAAGAAATAAACAAAAAAAATTCTGTTCGCAGAAGCTCGACGTTAAAAAGCATGAGATCTTTCATGAAGTTAGGAAAACAGAGACCACCAAGGGCAAAATCTTGCGACAGCAATTCAGAGACGAAGGAACTTATCGATGGAAGAGATTCAAGCTGTCCAACATCAAATGAACCTTCTAGAACGAACTCTATGACTTCTCTTGAAACGAACCCGTCGGACAACGACAGTCAACAGAGTATCAATATCGAACAAGACGATTCTATGATTATAAAGCCAGTGAAAAAACCTAAACCAAAGGTAGAACGAGTATTATTAATAATTTCAAATTAATTAATTAATAATTAATAATTTTAATGATATAAAAATGAAATCCTTTTTTTTTTTTTTTTGTTTTTTTAATTTATTACTTCGACATTTTCGAAAAGGTGGACAGTTAAATATATTCGAGATTATAATCGGATAAAAAGGTATCAAATTCGAGACACAATATTTTCATACTTTCTTATTAAATATATTGGGATTTTTTTTTCTTTCTTTTTTTTTTTGTAACAAAAACAAACTGACAGAAAGGTCATGACCACAAGAAGACATTAGAAATTTATAGTTGAGAGAGAGAAATAGAGAGAGATTACTTTGCTAAATCCTTCGTGTATTTCTGAACAATTAAAATGAGAGAATTACGATGAGAGTGTTATTGTGAAAAGCGAACGAGTAAGAAGATTTAAGGGAAATCAACCCTTTTTCATTCTCTATTCCCTTATCCCTTACATCATTTGATTTTCTCTCGTTACGTATCAACAAATCTCATTTTGAATTTAACTATGTCTCTGTTTTCATTGATGAAACAATTCTCTCGAGTGTTATTAAGAAAAAAGAAAGGAAAAGAGAAAAAAAAGAAAAATAATAGTAATAATTATAATAATAATAATAATAATAATAATAATAATAAATTAGCGTATAATTAAATATTTTCCAGACTCATGACACTGCTCAAGGAGCTTTGAAAGCTCAAGATTATCAGGTATGCGTGACGATCATAGAAGCGAGACAATTAGCAGGACTCAATATGGATCCAGTTGTTTGCGTTCAAGTTGGCGATCAACGAAAATATACAAGCGTCAAGGAATCTACTAATTGTCCTTATTACAACGAGGTTCAAACATTCAATAATCAATTATTTAATTTCATTAACTTCAACTTTCTTTTTCTTTCTTTTTTTTTCCGATATTAAATTTTCAAAAGAATTTTCTTGATTTACATTTACGATATTTATTATTGCTTTTTGACCTAGAAAGTAAATATGTTTTCTTCTATGGGGTACTGTTTAATTAGTAAGGATCAAACCACAGAAGCACTATGGAATGAACTTAACGGGGGAAAAGTTTAAACGAGTTTCAAATATAATCTACGTTACATTTTTCAACTCGGGCATTGCATAAAGTTACTTCGAATCTTTATCGTTAACTTCTTCATCGTTGTTGTTGTTTTTTTTTTGTTTTTAATTCTTTCTTTCTTTTTTTTTTTTTTTCTTCTTTTTTTACCTCTTTTCGCTTTAGTTCATACGTTTTATGGATTCGCGGATATATCGCTTTATTTAATATTTATTAATATAGGATATTTCAAAAAGTGAAAAGAATGAAAAATATTCTATTTCAAATGTTGTTTTATCGTTTTGCAGTATTTCGTCTTCGACTTTCACATGCCACCGGTAATGCTTTTCGACAAGATCATCACACTGTCGGTAAGTTTATTTAAAAATATTCGATCATTATTTAATTGGGACACGATGATTAAAAGAATTTCTTGGTCTCTCTCTCTCTCTTTTTTTTTTTTTCTTTTTCTTCATTTTAATTTGATATAGTGTCGTCATCGATTTAGAGTTCTCGTACGAGTCAACGTTGGAATGTTTTTTTCTTCTTTTTTTCTTTTTTTTTCTTTTTTTTCTTTTTTTTTTTTTGCTCTACAAGATCGATAATGCTTTAGAACCGAATACGACGTATTTCCGAACGAATTCTCTCCAACATTTTCTCGTTCCCGACGGAACTGTAATTTTCTTTAGAATGTTCTTATATTGTAGAGTTAATTTACCGAAAGTATTTTTTTGTATGATCGTAATCCGTATGGCAAATTAACGTCAAATGTAATTTCCATGTTTTATTTACTTATGATTATTTATGTTAATTTTTCAAAGGAACATCAGTATGTTTTTAACTTTTTCCTTTTTTTCATTTATCTTGTTATTAATCCATACAACATGCTCATTTAATAATACAATAATCGACGTGTTTCGTTAAAATCTAATTAAAATTATGACTATTATAATGTATTAAAAAATAATCGCATTTTTTCATTTCTATTCACGTTTATTGTCATTTTGTATTTAAAAAGGCAAAAGACTTTTATACATTACGATGATTTATATTGATGGACGATATATTTCTAAACTTTGCTTTTCCAATATTTCACAATATTACAAAACAACAAGAATATTAACTTTTTCACTTATTGATTATTATTAAGTTTACAAATATTAATGGCTTTTCTTGAATTTTTCTTTGTTATATTTAAGAAATAAATAATAGTAATATATTGCTGCAGATCTTTAAAAAAAAAAAAAAAAATAAAAAAAAAAGAGAAAGAAAAAAATGTCAAGAAAGAATTATTTCGTTTAAAAGAAAATCAGAACTTATAAAAAGGTATAAATCTTTACCATCCATTGACCTTACTACTTTTCTACAAAAGGAAAGCTGTCGATTGCAGAATTTTTTCCCTTTTCGTGTTTCTTTATATGGTTTACCGTTATATCACGATACTCCGGACCGTTCTTTTTTACTCTTTCTTTGTCTCTCTTTTTCTTTCCCTTTTTCATTTCCTTTCTCTTTTTCTTTTATTTTCTCATGACGTACAAAGTTTTTTAAAACGTTGAAAAAAATAAAAATATTTCTTACCTATTTGTTCCGTCTCTAACACTGACACATACTCGTTGAATTTCTAGAAAATATAAGCGCGCGCAACGTGTATATAAATGTGTGTGTGTGTACATAAATATATATATATATATATATAGATGCTTTCACCTAATTCAAACACTTTAAATATCTCTGTTTGCTTTTGACGATGACACAAAAGAAATTTGAAACAAAAAAAATAAATAAATAAATAAATGAAACAAAAGAAAAAAAGAAAAAAATTGTTTCATTCGAAACAATGCAATATTCTAACTAAGACAATAATTTCTTTTTCCTTTTTTCTTTTTTTCTTTTTGTTTCAATAATTTCTTTTTCTTTTCTTTTTTTTCTTTTCGTTTCAAGCTTATCTTCTTTCAAGGTTTACGGGTCATCTGTACGTTTTTGCTTTTTTTTTTTTTTTTTTTTTTTTTTTTTTTTTTTTTTCTTTTGACATTATTTTACTAGCATAGTGTTGTGGCTTAGCAACAAAAAAAAAACCTCCCCGAAAAGAAAGAAAAACCGAGACAAAGAATATTAATTTTTTTAATGTTACCAACTTTCAAAAAGATACCAAGGATTTTATGCATAAATAGAGAAAAGAAAGGAATCCTTGAAATGACGGGACACGTATTTGCTGATTCTTCAACTTATAAACAAAAAATACTTTTTGCATTTTTCAGTAACACAATGATAAGCAAATACACAAGAGATATCTCTGGATGAAGATTTTTCTTTTTCAAATTTCTTTTCATAAATATGAAAATCCTAATCAGTTAGTTACATAAAGAAAATATCAGTTGCTCAGGGATTTTCATTCTAAATATTTATTTTTCTACGAACAAATGAAAAATAGTCATAAATAGAAAAACAAATAATTTATGAACAAGATTATCTGAATCTTATATAATCATTATTCAATTGTGAAGAAACTATTTACTGTTTGCGATCATTAATTGTTTGCAGAACTTTTTTTTCTCTCCATGAAATTGAGAAAAAAAAACAATAAGCTCGCATTATTTTCGAAGGAATTCTGCCTTCGAGTCTTTGAGAACAAAAAAATAGAGACGTTTTTTTTTGTTATCTACTTCGAAAGATTTATTTAAAGAATATTTGTGAAATTCCCATTAACTTTGATATTTTCTTATAATGATATTTTTTATAAATACGAAGTAATGGAATAAAAAAATATTGGTAACATTTGACAACACAATTTTTTTTCCTATGATATTTGTGCTTAGGTATCGTCAAAAGCAATGGAGATATTTGAAATGTTCGAGTTATGCAAATGAAACATCTTCTATGTATACATATATATACATATACATATGTATATATATATATATATATATATATATATATATGTATTCTCTAATTATATTATACACATGCGTATACCTATGTATATACATACATACATACATATGTATATAAACTTCTGAGTTCTTCATAGAATGTTCATTATTCCAATAACATCAGTCGATTAACCAGAGAGAAACATGGTATCGAAGTTGTTTATATAGTAGTAGTAGTACAATAGTATATACACAATACCATTATATAGCCTAGAACATAAATGTATATATATGTATATATATATATATATATACACACACACACATATACACATTTCTAATATGTGTATGTACACACAGGTATCGATATATACCTATATGATATGGGATATTTATCTAACCATAGAGTTACTTCGAGTATGAATTTCGTGTCAATGTTCATAAAACAAGTGTCTGTTTTTATTTCTTCTATTCTTTTTTTTTCCCCTCTTTCCTTTATATTTCTTTTTTCTTTTTCCATTTATTTTTATATTGGTAATATAAAAGACAGATGACTTTCATTATTTCAAAGTCGTAGCTCTGTGTGTCAATCGATCTCAAGAATCGACTCACGTGACCGAGAAAAAACGAGCTTAACAGCTTCGCAGGGAAATAAATGGAACTCGTTCATCGTAAAAAGAAATTGCGAGATGTATATGTGAAACGTGTACTGTTAGTACAGATCTTCTTTTAATTCTTTATTAATTGTTGAAAGTGAAAGAGAGAGAGAGAGAGTGAAAGAGAGAGAGAGAGAGAGAGAAATACACGATGACCTCGTTTATATGAATATTTATAAAAGGAGAACAGAAAATCATATCAGTATATCATTAGGAAACTAATGACTAATGATTTAATTGGATAAGAAATTTTTTTATTTAGCAATATCTTATTTTATTTATTATATATAAAAGATTTTACAAAGAAATATCTATATCAAGTTTTATTATTATTATTATTATTATTATTATTATTATTATTATTATTATTATTATTATTATTATTATTATTAAGGATGACATACGATGATATCGAGAAAAAAGGATTTATTAAAGAATGATGATCTTCTTTTTCAAATAAAAGAAAAAAGGAAAAAAAAAGAAACAAGAGAACAGCGTGAAGCATGGAACATTTTTGTTTGATGTAATATCTTTTAATATAATATCGTAGGTGCAGCAATCGCGGAATCTCTTGCGTGCTAATTTAACACTGGGCAGCTTTAAGTTAGACATCGCAACAGTTTGGGCACAGCCAGGTACAAATTTGTCCAGAAAAAAAAAAAAGAAAAAAAAAAAAAGAATCTTCGAAATCTTTTTACTTGTGTACTTTGAACTTTATCTTCGTGTTGTTTACTCTGTTATTTCAATTATATCTGTTTCATCTTCATCTAAACATGCATATATCAAAGTGGATATATCTTAAAATGGATCTCTCATCGTCATTGCTTGCAATCTGCTGTTTATATTTATCCGCTGTTTATATATATATATTTTTTTGTTGATTTATTTCTCCTTTTTTCTTTCTTTCTTCCTTTCTTCTTCTTCTTCTTCTTCTTCGTTTTTTTTTCTTTTTTTTTGATTTTAAAGTCAAAGCACTTTCTCTCGATTTTGGAAATAAAATAATACACGACAATTTTCAAAAATCGATCATTTTGTACATATTTCTTAATGTTTATTACTAATTGTAAACTTTTTTTCTTTTATTTGCTTCGTTTTATTCTAAATGTATGTACTTTCTTTTTTTTATCTATCGATGGCATGCGATCGATGGTATTAATTTGAGGAACGATTTTGTAAGTTTATTATGAATAGAAAAAAAAAAAAAAAAAAAAAAAAAAAAAAAAAAAAAAAAAAAAAAAAAAAAAAAAGAAAAAAACGAAAGGAAAGCAAAAACACCAAGAAAGAAAAAACAAATTAAATATATACCTATTGGTCCATATAAACGCGATAAAGGAGGAAATAAAAAAAGTTGTGTATCCCCTAGAGATTTTTACAGATTGCTCGTACAGTTTTTAAATGGGCAAAAGTTTGAATTGTATGTACTTCGAAATATATCAAAACTTTTCAGTTGACTTTTTTTGACCTGCAAAACCTCGCAGTATTACAAATATCGTACGCGTTCGTTTTTTCAAGGTAAAAAAAAAAAGGAACACGATTCTCATTGATGGAGGCTCTTTCTTTTGTATTTGTGTTTTATTTTTTTCTCTCTCTCTCTCTCTCTCTCTTTTTTTTTTATTCTTCGTAATAAACGTACATGGAATCATTTTGTAATGAAAATTACTTTGGGAATTAATCTGAGTAAGAAATTAGCTAAGAGAAGTATGATGAATTAGTTAATAGAAATATCGATTCGAGATACGACGTTTCCGCGAAACTTTTCTTTTTTTTTTTTTCCTTTTGTTTTTAATTTTCTTTTCTTTCTTTCTTTCTTTCTTTCTTTCTTTCCTTCTTTATTTATTTATTTCTTTCGTTTAATTAATTAAAGAGCAAAAACGAAATGGATAAGAAATGAATCATTTAATTTTTCTCGCACCGATGTCGTTGTGGTTGACGTGATTAAAGGTGGCAAGGTGCCATGGGAATTGTTCCACGTATGTAGATATTATTTATTATATAGAACGGTGACAGCTTGTAAAACGTATATTATAGATCAATGAAAATAATTAAATGAGAATTTAACGATCATGAAAATAGTAACAACAATGACAACAACAACAATAAAATAAATCTTATATATTATTTTTCATTTGACAAAGATAATATTGATTAGAACAATTTTCTTCGAAATATGTGAATACGTATTGTAGATATCTATTCTAATCTCTAAATACGAGATATTAGATATCACGTATTTTATATCAAATTTCACCTCGAAATTTGGAATTAATAATTCGGCTTGGAACTATATTACTATTGGATTACTATATTACTATTAAATATCGTAATGTTCAATATGAATAATAAATTTATTATCATTATTATTATTTATTTATTTATTTATTTATTTATTTATTTATTTATTTTATCTAACATACGTAATTTATATCGTATAAAGATAATTTCCAGAAGGATCAATAATCAGGTAAAATAATATTTATTCAGTTATTGCACGTTAAAATAATCATTCTATGAAAATAAATCATTTTCTTACAGGAATTTCGATTAAATCGTCATAATAATAAATCTTTTTTTTTTTCTGAGCTTGCATGCTATTAATAATATTTGATCTCATGTGTCAAGACTCCAAGAGCCACGAGATCGGTTAGAGAAAACAAAAAAAAAAAAAATAAGAAAAAAAAAGGGGAAAAAAAGGAAAGAAAAAGAAAGTAAACAGAAAGAAGAAAAAAAAAAGAAATGATCAATATCTTTTAAAACTAATAACTACTTTTTAATATCATTAAATTTAAATATATATATATATATATATATATATATATATATATATATATATATATATATATATATTTACGTGACCATCGTGTTTGTAATTAACAAATTTGTCGTATGATTAATCCGTTAACTGTAACGATCAATCTATTATTTATGTCATATTAGGAAGTTCGTGCGAATAATTATCCAACTAAGTAATCTAATATTTAACGGGCTCTTGACAGGCGAGAATAGGGCAAAATCAGATAACTATACCGATCTCTTCCTCTCATATTGCAATCAATAATAAATATACAATAGATACTAATAATAATTAAGTAATAATACTAATTCAATTTTCGTCAGTATCGAATGAAATTTTTTTTTTACAACAAATATATTCTATTCACGGGGTTTCTATAACGCCATACGTTGATATATTTAATTTGTTTTATCTGTAAATAATTTTTTTCTTTTTCTTTTTTTTCTCTTTTTCTTTTTTTTTTTTTTTTTTTAATATGTAAACTTCATTGTTAATTCGTATCCATAAATATAATATAGTATAAATTTTACATATGATTTCTTTTATGTATATATATATATATATATATAAAGAAAGAAGTAGATTCCAAAGGAAATCGTGGCTCTGGGATAATAACACAATTTTTTCTTTAATCTTTTTGTTATACAAATATATATATATATATATTTCTTTATGTTCTTTTTTTCTATCGAAATTATGTATCTTTCGTGAATTTCTCTGGGAAATTTGAGATACGTGATCACGAAGCATTGAATCGTATTCGCAGATCATCAATTTTATCACAAGTGGGCTCTTCTAACCGATCCAGACGACGTCGCAGGAGGTCCCAAAGGATATTTGAAGTGTGACATAAGCGTTATTGGAAAGGGAGACACCGTTAAAATTCCCCCGAAAAGTGAGAAAGACGAGGATGACATCGAAGGAAATCTTTTGCTACCCGATGGCGTACCGATAGAAAGACAGAGAGCTAAATTCATTGTGAAGGTTTATAGGGCAGACGGTTTGCCAAAAATGAATAGCAGTATTATGGCGAATGTGAAAAAAGCTTTCACCGGTGAGGTTAAAGATTTGGTTGATCCATATGTCCAGGTCTCATTCGCCGGTTTGAGCGTAAGTATGAAACGTAAAAACGATTTAATAGAGAAAGAATAGAAAGAAAAGGGGAAAAAAAGAAAAAAGAAAAACAAAATCGAATTACCTTTCTTTTCTTTTTTTTTTTTTTTTTCTTTTCTCTATATTTATTTTACTTGTTATATAATTGGATGTCTTATCGTTAAAAGAAAATTGAAAGAAAATTTTTCTCGAAGGAGTAAGATAAAAAAAGAAATAAGAAAAGAAAAGAAAAGAAAAGAAAAGAAAAGAAAAGAAACGAAAAAAAATATTCAAGAGATCCACGAACGTGGAAAATAAAAAAGAAACATAGTGGTGGAACCATAGATCTTGCTTGTTACAGGGTAAAACGAGCGTAAAAAGGCACAGCTATGCTCCGATCTGGAACGAACAGATTGTCTTTACTGAAATGTTCCCACCCCTATGTCAGAGAATAAAAATACAGCTCTGCGATAACGACCCAGTCCATGCTACCGTTATAGGTACACACTTCGTCGATCTGAAACAGATCAGTAACGACGGTGAAAAAGGTTTTCTACCGACCTTCGGTCCAGCATTTATTCACCTTTACGGTAGCATTAGAGATTATAGTTTGATAGACGAACACTCGACATTGAATACTGGACTCGGTGAAGGGATTTCTTATAGAGCAAGGTTATCTCTCTCTCTCTCTCTCTTTTTATTTTTTTTATTATTTACTTTTTTTATTTTTATAACATTAATAAAAGTATTATTATTATTATTATTATTATTATTATTATTATTATTATATATATGTATATATATGTAAATAATCGTTGTTACTTCGGGCACGCAGATTACTCATAGCGATTAGAACGGAGATAAGTGATAACGTCGAAATGGCACCCTCGGAGGTCGAGGTCGAACCGACCGTGCCAATCAACGAGGCGGCTTATGCTAGAAACGAAGAATTTTTTTTATTCGCCACTATAATGGACGCTACGATGATAGACAAGAAGCTTTGCGATAAGCCAATGTATTTTGAAATATCTATTGGAAATGCGGGTAATGCTTTGGACGGACATAATGAAAGTTCGAAGGTATGATTATTGTATTACGTATATTCCATAATATATATATATATATATATTTTATAATCCAGAAAATCCAGAATAAATAATAAATAAATCATCATCAAACAATTATTACTGGCGTGTATAATAATAATAATAATAATAATAGCCAGTTTCAACGATATATATCATTATTAACATACATTAACATACAAAAATCTCATTTTTTTATTTTTACCTTAACTTTGATCACGCAATAGGAAAATTAGAAAATTCTTCTAATTTACAATGCTTCCCTATTTTTTTTCTTTCTTTCTTTCTTTCTCTTTCCTTTTTTTTTTTTATTTCTTTTTTTTTTTAGATATGCGAAATGAAAAGCGGAGCTAGCGGAGAAGAAGAAGAATTGCAAGAAGTTGTTAGCGGTTCCTGGCAGAGTACAACACCAACAACGAAACCAATGACGCACGATAAAATCTATTACTTTTTACCATATTGGGATGATAAACCGTGTCTACATGTTCGAAGTATTTGGCCGGATTATCGACGTAGAATGTATAATAGTAACATAATCGGCAAGATTGCGGACAAATTGGTAAGCTTATTTTTATAATTATATATATATATATAGTACCTATAATAGCTTTATATATCTATATATCTATATAAATATAAGAAACTATATAAAGAACAATGTTTAATTAGAATTATCTTTCTTTTTCTCTCTTTCTTTCTCTTTCTCTTTTGAAAAAAAAAAAATTTCTCTTTTACTTGTATCATTTAATTATCGATTAGGAAGAAGGATTAACGGAAGTACAACAACGAATAGACGATTCGTCCAATGAGAAATTATTAAAAACCGTTCTCGAGGAATTGTCAAGCAGTTGCAATCGTTACGTTGGCATCAGCAAATCGAGTGCAACAGGACCAGGCGTTGGTAAAACTAAATTAGACAAGGAAAGGACGAAACTTTGTCAAAGGGAGATGGAAAGTATCGGTACCATGGCGAGAAACTTGAAGGCAATAATAACGAAGAACAGTTTCAAGGAACGTCTGAAAACGGCACAGAGCTATCTACAGAAATTGAAGTTCTTAATTGAGGATGTCAGTACCACATACAACGAGCGTACACTAAGCATATTTAAAAAAAAAGAAAAAAAAAAGAAATATATAAAAGAAATAAAGAAAAAAGCAAAGCAAAGATCTATCCTTCGCGTGGATCAACATCGCGAAGGATAGATCATTTTTAATAAGATAGAATAGAGAAAGCTGAGGAACGATGAAAGATTCCTCTGTGTGTTTGCAGCCTCAGGATTCTTTACCGGATGTCTTCATTTGGGTCATCAGTTCCGGTAGACGTGTTGCCTATCAAAGGATTTCATGCAGGGAATTGATCTATTCGATCGTTGACGAAGAATGCGGTAGAAATTGTGGAAAGGTTCAAACGATGTTTCTAAAGGTCGGTGGAGTAATTAATTAATAAAAGGGAAAAAGAATAAATAAAGAAAAAAAAAAAAGAAGAAAAATGAAACAGAAAAAAAATCTATCCCAAAAAAAAAAAAAAACAAATATTAATCCTTTAATAATGTTCATGAAGCTTCCAGGAAAGAAGAGATTCGGACCGGCCGGTTGGGCTATACAAACTAAGCTACAAATCTACATGTGGTTGGGTATACTCAAGCATAAGAAATACTTCATTCAGGGTTTGCCAAATGGTTACGAGATGAGTCACGAACTTAGAAATATCGATAGATTGCGTGCTTTACCACCGACGATCATTCATTACATCGAGAAACACGTGAGTATTATAAAGAGACACATATGTAGTTAAAAAAAAAAAAAAAAAATTGTAGAATTTATTATTACTAATAAAATATTGTATCACTTTCGTTGTCATACGTTTAATCGAATTTATTAAAAGTCAGTATTAGAAGAAACAATGAAGAAATTTGTTTTTTTATATCGCAAATTTGTGTAATATCAACAAAGATATTCGTACGTATTTAATATATTATTATGTCGATATAGAAATTTCAATTGAGAGCTCATATGTATCAAGCAAGATCGTTGATTGGTAGCGACGCATCCGGTTTGTCCGATCCATTCGCACGTGTTATTTGTGGTGAGTTTTGTAAAACGACTCAAGTAATCGACGAAACTTTGAGCCCAACGTGGGACGAATTGCTTCTCTTCGACGACATCCTAATTTATGGTACCGACGAAGAAATCAAAAAGGATCCACCCTCGATCGTCATCGAGATATTCGACCAGGACAAAGTGGTAAGCAATTCATTTTTTTCTTTTCTTTTTCCTTTTTTTATTTCTTTCCTTTTGCTTCTTTTTTTCCTTTCCAATATTTTATCATTTACTTAATCATTATCTATTCGTTTCATATTATTATAATATTGGTAAAGAATTGAACGAAATGAACGTGACCTAATCATATCCTAAACATATCCATTCAATTTTACGATTCTTTCTTTTCCAGAGTCATATTGTGTAAACCGTGGACATAAACACTGCATGAAGGACTTTCTGCTTTAACAGTTTGTATACGACCTGTAACATCATCTCTCATAACATAATATATATCACGATTCGAACAGAAAGCACACACACGATGATGATTTATGAGAGAACTTGATACTCTGTTCTCTCTCTCTCTCTCTCTCTCTCTCTCTCTCTCTCTCTCTCTCTCTCTCTATCTCTGTGTCTCTTGTGCGGCATGAAATTGAATGAACACAAACGCACACACCCGTATCTTCTCTATCCTTTTTTTTTTATTTTTATTTTTTCTTACTCTTCTTTTCGTTCTTTTTTTCCCTTCATTTCTTTTATTCTTTTTCCCCTTTTTCTTTTTTTTTTTTTTTTTCTTTCTTTCGCTCGCTGTCATGACGAAAAAAAAAAAGAAAGAAAGAAAGAAAAAAATACCAGAGAAAAAATTTCTTCGACCTCGTAAAATAATACTTCAGAAAATAATTCCTCAATCCTATCGGAATATCTTCAAATCTTATCTCAATTATTACGACGACCATATCTTCCATCATATTTTATAGAAATATTTCTCTATTCTTATTGTAATATTTTACAAATTGTTCCTTGAACTACGATAACGATAATAATAAATCCTCATATTAATGCACTTTTCTTAACTTTGAATATTTATTTAGAACGTTCATATGAGCTTATATAAAATAAAAGTTACATTTGATGAATTTATTTTGTTCGATCGTTACAGGGAAAATCCGAATATATTGGACGAGCAATCGCAAGACCCCACGTTAAACTTTCGTCAGAAAATTATTTACCACCGAATTATCCCCCGTCCTTGGAATGGTACGAGATTACCAGAGGTGCCGCAAGAGCTGGAGAACTCTTAGCCGTATTCGAATTACTTGAACATCCTACAACGTCAGATCTTGGATTTCCAACATTGCCAGATCCAAAGGACAAGTTTCAACAATTAATTGCATCTGGTCCTGATCAAGGTCCCATTCTTCCAGTTCCAATTGGTATACGTCCTACTTTAGCAAAATATAGGTAATATTAGAAAATAAAATACGTCGTAATCTTTCACGTAATTTTTACATTTTAATTTTTACATTTTATTTCCTTGCGACATATTCGATTCAATGGTTTTTCGAACTATCGAAGTCATTTTTAATGCGACATTTTATTCGATCAATTAAATAATTCGATTAAAAAAAATAACCAAAGTATATAATACATAAAATGAATATAATAAATCATATATATAATATGTAATATAATATATAAAATAAGTGAAATGAAATGTAAATATTTAAAAAAAAAAAAAAAAAAAAAAGAAAAAAGAAAGAAAGGGGAAAGAAAAGAAAATCAAATCAAAGTAAGAAATGAAGAAAATAATTTTTTATCGTCTTCGTTTTTTTTTTTTTTTTTTAATCATCATCGTTTATTTTAAATATTCCTTTGATGTTTTTATCGTTACAGGATAGAGGTACTCTTCTGGGGATTACGCGATCTAAAGAGAATTCATTTATTAACAGTTGACAAGCCACGCGTGGACGTTGAATGTGCCGGTCATATTTTATACTCCTCGGTTATAGCAAATGCAAAGAAAAATCCGAACTTTAATACGCCGATTAAGTTTTTAGAATTAGAATTGCCGGAGCAAGAACTCTATCGGCCGCCATTAACGATAAGAGCAGTAGATTGTAGAAGTTTCGGAAGGTACACACTCGTAGGCACTCATACGATTAATTCGATTCACAAATATACTTATTCGCCTCAAACAAAAAGAGCCAGAGACATCGAAGAGAGAAAAAAGAGTCTTTATCAGTTACAATGTATAGGTAAGAAAATTAATTAATCTTATTGTTGGATATGCGAATTTTTATTTGTTTTTCCTTTCTTTTTTTTTCTTTTTAGATTAAATTTCTCTTAATCATTATCTTCGTTTAGGTCTCGAACAAGGAAAACCAAAGTATCAACAAACGAGTATTCAAGAATCATTTACTCAATCCGATCTTGGTTCAAATAACAGTGACACTATTATAACATTGGGATTTGAACAAAGCGCCTGGCCAACGAAGAGGGATAAAACTGAACAAAATTTACGAAAAAAACAGAGCCCAATGAACGATGTTGGACTAAGTAAGTCGATAAAAATTTCTATAATTTCTAGCTAAACACCAAATGATATTAGATAATAATACGATTTTAGGCGATATTGGAATATTGGACAATGGAGAGGGTTGTCAGGATTGGTGGACGAAATATTTCGCTTCGGTCGAGGCAATGATCGAGGAAAATAAAGAATTGAGAAGAGAAAAATCCATATTTCAAGCCCAACAGAATGGGACTTTGCCAGCTTTTTTGGAGGATGCATTTGATCAAGGACAAGCTACAACGACCACCAGTGAGAAAAATCCGGGTGTCATTTATCCAACAAAGAAATTGTTTGGTCTAAAGTCACCGTCGAATGCTTCGAAATTCGTTTCAAAATTAAGTCCAAAACATGTGCCAAGAAAGACATCTCAAAAAACAGCTCTACTTAAGATCTATCCAAACGAATTAGAAGCTCAACCGGAATTCGAACAGTTCAAGGAATGGTTGCACACGTTCGAACTCTATCGAGGAAAGAAAACGGGCGATGAAACCGAGGATGAGCATAGAATCGTTGGTTACTTCAAAGGAGCTTTGAAGGTTTATAAATGGCCACTTCCAAAGGATCTAATAGATCATACCGTAATGGGATTTGATCCTCAGTACGGTTTCTTTCAAGGTGTACCCTCAAACGAACCAATTCATGTTCTTGTTAGAGTTTACATCGTCAAGGCCAATGATCTTCATCCGTGTGATCTTAATGGCAAAGCTGATCCTTACGTTGTTCTCCAATTGGGTAATAAAAGGATAAGCGATAAGGAAAATTATGTATCGAAACAACTCAATCCCGTCTTTGGGAAGTAAGTATCGTTATATTGATTGTTTTCTCTTTATTTTCTTCTTTTTTTCTTTTACGGGTTTAGAACGAAATCAGAAATATTTGTATAATCGCATTTATATATTGTTGATGATTCAAGGTGTTTCGAGATAGAAGCCACTTTTCCTCAGGATTCTTTATTAACGGTACAAGTTTTGGATTGGGATTTAGTTGGTACCGATGATATGATCGGCGAGACTAAAATCGATTTGGAAAATCGATTTTATAGTAGACATCGTGCAACTTGTGGTTTTCCCAGACGTTACGACGAGTGAGTAAGATTAATTGATAATTCGATTGGTCGTGATTTAATCGATTTACCAAAAAAAAAAAAAAAAAAAATAAAAAAAATAACAACTTAATTTAACTTCGATCGAACGTTTTATAGATCAGGATACAACAAGTGGAGGGACGCAATGAAACCGACACAAATTTTGTCAAAATTGTGTAAAGAGGGTAAAATTGATAGTCCGGTTTATTCTCATGGACGTGTTACAATTGGACGAAAAACATTTTCATTGTCGAACGAGGAAATGGAATTTTACGTTCATTCAAAGGGTAAAAGAAAAATTTGTCCTTGTGATAAAAATGAATTTAATCTCTTGGAACATATTTTTCAATTTCTTTTCTTTTCTTTTTTTTTTTTTTTTTATTTTTTTTTTTAGGTATAGAAGAACACCTTGCCCTTGCTGTGTTACATCAATGGAATGCTTTTCCTCGTATCGGTTCTACATTGGTACCTGAGCACGTCGAAACTCGGCCACTTTATAATCCCGAAAAGCCTGGCATAGAACAAGGAAAATTAGAAATGTGGGTGGACATGTTCCCAATGGATATGCCTTCGCCAGGTTCACCAATTGATATATCACCTAGAAAACCAAAGAGTTACGAGTTACGAGTTATTATTTGGAACACTGACGACGTCGTACTCGAAGACGATGCTTTTTTCACCGGTGAAAAGATGAGCGATATTTACGTAAAGGGGTAAATATAATGGAAATATTTAATATTTACATGGACGATTGAAATTTTATTTTTAAATATTTCTTCTTTGTTTGTTCGCCTCTTTTTTTTTCTTTTTTTTTTTTTTCTTTTTAACGATAGTTGGCTAAAAGGTCCAGAGGATTGTCAATCAACTGATATTCATTATCGATCATTGACCGGCGAGGGTAATTTCAATTGGAGATTCATATTTCCATTTGATTATCTTGTAGCCGAAGAGAAGATCGTTATCAATCGTAAAGAGAGTTTATTTAGTTGGGACGAGACCGAGTGTAAGATACCAGCGCGATTGGAATTACAAGTAACATATAACGTTTTGTTAATAATATTCTCTCCTTTTTTTTTTTTTTTTCCCCTTATCGAAATGTGAATAATATTAAAGAAATTTTTATTTTCTGTTTCTTTTCTTTTCTTTCTTTCTTTTTTTTTTCTTCTTCCTCTTCAAAGGTATGGGATGCCGATCATTTTTCGGCGGACGATTTCTTAGGTGCTATTACTCTCGATCTTAATAGATTTCCACGTGGTGCAAAGAATAGTAAACTTTGTACGCTTGGTATGTTGAAAACCGACGGTTCCGTGCCTATGGTTAATATCTTTAAACAGAAACGAGTTAAAGGTTGGTGGCCGTTCTATGTTAAAAAGGAAAACGAAGATATGGAACTTACGGTAAGATCGCACAAATCCAATTGAAGAAGTTTAAAAAAAAAAAGTTATTTTAATTAATTGAATAAATTATCGAAATGAATTTAATTCTGAATTATTTTATTTATCGTAGGGTAAGGTAGAAGCCGAAATACATTTATTGACGAAGGAGGAAGCAGAAAAGAATCCCGCTGGTTTTGGTCGAAACGAACCCGATCCTTTGGATAAACCAAAGTGAGTTTTATTACACCTTTAAAATAATATCTTACGAAATTATTTTACGATTATATTACAATTTTCATTTACATTATTTTTTTCATATTTTCTTTTTTCCTTTGTTTTTTTTTTTTTTTTTTTTTTACAGCCGACCAGACGCCTCGTTTATGTGGTTCCTGAATCCATTAAAATCTATCAAATATATTGTTTGGCACAATTATAAATGGGCTATTTTGAAAGCTATAATAATGATAGCTATAATTGTACTTATACTACTATTTTTCTATGCTATTCCTGGATATTCTGTGAAGAAGATTTTAGGAGCTTAAGAAATGATTACAATCGAAAGAATGTACAAATGATATACAGTCACGGTGACGATTGTTGTTGTCTGGAGAGAGAGAGAGAGAGAGAGAGAGAAAGAGAAAAAAAAAAGAAATACATTTAGAATATTTTTTTATTTGTCATAGTATATATTATAGAAGTATCTTGATATCTGCGTTGCTAAGTACCTTATTTATAGATCGTCAAAGATATAAGCATGAATATATACATATATTGATTATGTACAAGAAAAGTATATATATATATATATATATATAAGACATTATGTACAAGATATTATAGAAATATTTTTCTGTAAAATTACATCCACAATTGTATCATTAGTTATCGTGCAAAAAAGTAATTCTATTAGGCCTACATACGGAGTAGTGCATTATTATTATTATTATTATTATTATTATTATTATTATTATTATTATTATTATTATTAATATAATTATCGTCTATCGTATTATGTGTAGAAAGATGCACTTGAATATTTTTATCGAAGAAACACAACAAATAAAAAAAAAAAAAATTGAGATATCTTTCAGCATGGGTACTAATTATATATCATCTTTATTTGGATGTTTCGTGTTAGAGTGGACCAAAGATTAATAGCAAAATGCGTTCACGATTTACAAGAAATATCAAATGTAAATATTCTAATCTAATTTAGACAGGATTCTCTTTGGAAGAACGTAAAGATATAAACTAAAACAATTTGGTACAATAATTTCGTTCATGAAACATATGTGTGTGTGTCGCGTGCGCGCGCGCGCGCGCGTGTGTGTGTGTGTGTAATATATATATGTATGTGTAATAAAAAAATTTCATTTATCCAAATGCTTACTCTAGGCATTGTTAGAAAAAATTCAATAAAATTAAAAATTACATGGACGAAGGAATTAACGAATTCTAAATATTTTCTTAAATATAACATTCGTTTTTCGAGTTTTTACAATTCCGTATGCGACAATGCTTCAAATTTATTATTGACAACCGGTATAATTATCGATTCGCTCGATGTATCTTCCGATTCTTCTTCATCACTGATTCCCTCGTCGCTTCTTTTCACATCCTCATCCTCCTTTTGTTCCTCCTCCTTTTGCTCCTCCTCTTCCTCCTCTTCTGACGATGAATATACTTCTTTCATGGGACCAGCAACATCATCATCCTCCTCATGAATTTTAGCCTGAATCCACTTAACCGTCTCGACTTCAGGATGTTGTTCCCAATTTTCTAAATAACACATATATGCAAATGTTTTATATGAAACAATATTGTATTGCTATATATAATGGTAAATAAAAAAAAAATAAATAATAATAATAATAATAATAATAATAATAATAATAATAATACCTTTATTTGCGAACCAGTTTGGAGGATATACATAAATACAAATTCTTCCTTCTAATGACATTCTTAATAAAGAATTAGCTGCTCTATAAGTATCTGGTCTTGCCGCTTTAGCCGTATAGAAATTTCTTTTTACTGCCCAAGCATCGCATATATCCATGGCAGACCAATAATCATCCTTATTTTGATGTTGTATCCTTAATAATTTAGGTAAATCTAATCGTTCGGCTAAGAATTTTACACTAGTATATGGTTCTCTGACTTGTGCTATTGGAAATGAACCCATTAAAATTTGTAATTGTTTAGGTACAGTCGATGGGAATACTAAACCGGGACAATCACAAAGACAGACTGTTTTGGTAAGATAGATAGTTTGAAAATGTTTTGTATGTCCAGGAGTACGAGAGACGCTTACAACTTTTTTACCTGTTATACAATGTAATAATATGTTTGAATGTTATAATTAGATAATAATAATAATAATACAATTATTCATAACTTATATATTACTTACCCATTAATGCATTCATTAAAGATGATTTTCCAACATTTGGCGTACCAATGCAACCTATAGTCAATACACCATTTTTATATTTTACATGCTCAACATATGTATCATCTTGTTTTTCAATGATAATATTATTCTTTTTGTCTATATCGTCTAAATCATATTCCGAATTCATTTCCTCTTGAATTTTATCATGCCAAGAACTCAAATCTACTTCCTCTCCGACAATATCTTGACATGCCTCCAATAATTTTTGTGCTCCTTCCGCTGCCATTTTCAATTTTCCTTTTCTACGTTTTCTCTTTATCCCCTCACTTTGATTTGTATTCCCTCTTAAGTTGTAAGTTGGAAATGACGTGAACATTAATATGTGCAGTTTTGGATAATGAGTAGAGAAGTAATTTTTCCAAGCTACTACCAACGGAGGAGGTGCCAAATCAATTTTATTCAGAATTAAAATCATATCTTTTTTTAATTCCTTTGTTATATAATTATATAAATATGGAGGAAACATTAAAACAGGAAATCTAATATCAACAATGATCAACAATATATCTGACATTTCTAAAACTCTCCACAATTGTCTCCAAGTTTCTAAATTTAATTCAAAATAACTAATATCCAATTCTTCCATTGTTTGTAGATATACCTAATTGTAAACAAAAATTATCGATTAATTAAACATTTAGATTTTGAATAAAAATGATATTTTATTATTAAATATACATTGATTACTTACATTAAAATATTTTTGTTCTTTAATTTCCAATTGATCTTTCGACATATCATAAGCCCAGAATGGTCTCTTAGGTATATCTAATTCTGATGGAAAATAATTATCAGAAATTTCTTGTTGTTTTAGAGGTATCATATTAATAGTATTTCTAGCTTCCATCTTGCGTTTTCGCAATTCTTCTTGCGATTCTTGAAAAAATTGAAGAACATACTTATTTCTATAATTTTGTGGTTGCTTGTTTATCTTTTGTATGCCTCTCTTAAACTCAATATCATCGGTTAAACTCAATTCGTCATCATAATCTGCATTTTGTACAACTAAAAAATAATTAATATATACGATTAAGAATTGAACTTATTATTAAAAAAATTATTATAACCAAAATATTTCTAAAAGGTAAAAATACCTTTTAAAAGATTATTTTGTCGTTGTTTTTTCGCTTGCATTTGTTGTTTTTTCGCTTTACCGCTAAAAGCTACCTTCCTTCTTCCTTGCGGCATGTTTCTTTCTGTTTGAATTGATTGACAAGAAATTTTTTTTTAATCACTCGTAAACACTTCCAATGAATATTATTTTATATAAAATAATATTTATTTGTTATAAAATAACACGTGTTTTAACTGTTACACTATTAATAATAACAGATAAATAAATCGATATTTCACAAAAATAAATGTGCTTTATTCGTAGACAGTCACTATGTAAAAAGAAACTTTTGCACATATAATAATAAACATTAAATTTATCACAGATACGTTACAATTCGATCAGACAATTAATTTCACCAGCTACAGCTGCAGTCTTTAAGAAGAATGAATGATTTCTTCAGTTCGGGGGGGTTTTTATAGTCTCTTTCCGAGGTTGCCACATAAAATCTACAAGGTGCGCCATCTATGAAAATATTTTCTTTAGAGCTTCCCATCAAAAAAAAAAAAATTCCCTACATTCGTAACCACATACGTCATAACTGTATAGACAATTTTTATTTGTTTTTTCTTTTTTTTTTTTTTTTTTTTTTTTATTTAAAATTAAAGAAAACAAATGTAATCAATTATTTCTTCTTAATCAAATATTCCAGTTTATTTGATAATACGTCTAATTTTATAAATGACGGGTGATCATAAAATGAAATAAATATACTTTTAACAGGAGAATAATATTTTCAATATTTGAAGTAAGAGGTACATTTTTAATATTATTTATAGTTAATGTAACTTTTATTTGTTATTTTGAGATAATGATAATAAAAAAAAAAACAATGATAACAAGCTACTACTACGCTACAAGAACTTGTATATACTATACAAATTTTCCCTCCCTTCTCTAGAAACATTCAATATATAAATATAATGTAGAATTTCAACAAAATAATTTTATATCGAATTAAATAAATTCGTACGATTAAAAAAAAAAAAAAAAAAAGAAAAAAAATAAATACATTTATTAACGCAAATTTTTATTAATGATAAATAACCAACTAATAATATCGTGCAAATGTTATAAATATCACATGTAAAATCAGCAATCTAATTGGCTGATTACGTTTCATATTTAGAGCTCAATATATTCTATTTGACAATTAATTTGAAATACATATATATATATTATACAAATACATATATATGTATTATTATTATTCATTGTTATCACGTCGAATGAAATTTTTGTTTTATGGAAAAAGAAATAAAAATGAAAAAAAGAAAGAAAAAAGATTTATAATTTTTCCTAATTTTATTTACATTATCATTTAAATACATTCAATATATATTAAATAAATTCACAATTTTATTATCGTTGTTTATATATTAATATATAAATATATTATTCTATATATATATATATATATTTGTATATATACATATATACGTTTACTTGTTGTATGTATTACATTCTAACACACATTTCTGTATACCTTGTAGATGAAATTTAAATAAAAGATGAACCTTGGACCATTAATCTATAGTATTAGAATTGTATAAGAGGAAAAATAATTCTTAGCAACAATGTACCTATATAACAAGAAGAGAAAAAGAATTTTTACTTTCCAATGAGAGAAATTTATTATCACATATAGAAGACAAGTTTATTACATTGGTTCTATGTGAAAAATATGACATTTTCTCTTTCATAAATTCTCATAGAAAAGAATCATTGAAAAAGATATTTATGAAGAAACATTCATACTTGGACACATATAAACAAATATATTTTCATATTTTAAGGTGAAAACTTGATTATTACAAAGAGAGAAAGCGAAAAGAGAGAAAGAGAAAGATCTACGTCATAGTTGTAAAAAATATAAGAGAGATAAATATTAAATCTAATGATATATATTTATATATTTATTATATCGTGTGATGATAAGAAATATTCTCGGGGGGAAGAAAAAAAAAAAAAAAAAGAAAATTAAAAAAATTAAGCATGTCTCATTAATTATTATTTATAAATATTTACAATTATTACATATAAAAAGATTGTACGCAAAAGAGGATTATGCATCATTGATCTGACGAGTGATTTTAATTCTCTCTCCCTCTCTCTCACTTCGTCCCTTCCCCTCCTTCCTCTTTCTCTCTCTCTCTCTCTCTCTGTCTTCTGTCTCTCTTTTTCTTTCGCTTGCTTTTACTTTTGCATAACTGTTAATATATTTACTTATGAGTAAAATCTGCGTCAATCTTATTCGCGCATATAAGGTTAAAAAGTAATTATTAAATACGTGAGAAAAAGGAAATTTTATTGTCGTTATAAATTAAAGCTTTTTTATTATCGTTTTCATTTTAATCCATATCTACGATAGATTGTAATAGGAAGTAAAGGTGTATCTTTTAGAACGGCAATGTTGTTGGTATATGTTTGCGATCTCGATCCGTTTCGTGCTGTGACATAACATAACCTTAAAATTTTCCATATATATATTTTTGTTTATTTGAGATTCGCTGGTTCCAGTATTGGATTCGGCTTTTCTAAAAAATATGGAGTGGCAAAATTTCTTGGAGCCACTTAGTCGTAAGCTAAGGATCACGCATTTAAATACGCCAAATGAGATTAAGGCGAAAATGAAACGCGAAAATGAATTGATGAGTTATTTGTTGGCCGATCAAGAAGTAAGGTACGTTTAATAAAATTTCGTTTCGGCGTAACAATGGATTCATGACACAGCACTGGTGATGCGAGAGATACAAATTTCACTCTGTTGATGGATTATTGGTTATTATTATCTACGTATTTTTTCGTACGATTTCTTATTCGGTTCGTGATCCTTTTCTTTGTTTAGTTTAGTTAAAACATTTTATCCGTCATTAAAGATGAAATTCGTTTCCTCTTTTTTTTTTTTTTTTTTTTTTTTTTTTTTCCTCTTGTATTAATTTTAGGGAGTTCATATCCTTGTGGTTAGAGGAACGATACAAAAATAGAGATTCGAAATCGATCGAAAAGGCAAAGATATTCAAGGATGTTGGAAACAAAGATTTTCAAGCAAAAAATTATACTTCAAGCATTCAATCTTATACAAAAGTTGCTTTGTATGCACCAGCAGATAGCGAGGTATTACCATTAGCTATCGCTAATAGATCTGCTGCTTTATATCATTTGGGTAAATATGAAGTAAGTAAAATATAAAATAATAATGATATAAGAATATATATAACGTTAATATTATTGAATTCATATTAATATAATGCCCTTTAATATTATATTTTTATTCTTTCAAGGATTGTATCAAAAATATTGAATTGGCTATTAAGTTAGAATATCCGGAAAAGTTAAGACATAAATTGTATCTAAGAGCGGTACAATCATATTTAAAATTAGGTAAACCGACAAAGGCTAAAGAATCTCTTGTTCGTGTTCGTGAGATAATGACTAAATGCACCGATATACCAGATGTAAAAAAGGGTTGGTAATTATAATAACAGAAATAATAAATTTTACTTCTTATAGAATCCATTTAAAATGAAATTTTTCTATTTGTATTTATAGAGGATATAGAAAAACAAATTGCACATTTAGCATCTCTTGCATCATGCATGCATAATGACACAGAAGATACCGAAGATAATGATTCAACGCAATCTATACCTGAACTTGCATTTGGAGAAAATCCTGATTTTCCTTCTGCATCGACAGCCATAGATAAAAAATATTCATCAGAAAAGGGAAGATATGTTGTTGCAAATAGAGATATAAGAAAAGGTCAAATACTTTTTGTTGAAAAACCATTTGCTTTTGTACTTGTGGATTATGGTAGAATGAGTGGTTCTTGTGAAAATTGTTGTCGTCCTTATGGAGATGTCCCTGTTCCGTAAATATTACATTTTATCCATTAACAATAGATATTTTATGTTGTACAAATGTACAGGTATATAATGTACAATTTTGTAGGTGTACAATGTGTTTGGATACGTTATATTGTAATATGAAATGTTGGAACGACGATTATACGTTTTATCATCGTTGGGAATGCCCAGGTAGTCAAATGGGACTTTGGCAACAAAATGGAATTGCACGTTTAGCTTTAAAGGTGTTTTTAATGTGTTCGACTACATCCGATAGAAACAGATTTAACGAAGTACAAAAGTTGATAACGAACTTTGACAAATTATCATTAAAAGATCTTATTGCTTATGGAATTGTGAGTATTATAATATTTGTGAATATATGGACGAGTATGGAAATCCATTTCTTTTTCTTTTTCTTTTATTTTTTTTTTTTCTTTTTTCTTTTTCTTTTTTTTCTATATTGCCATTAAATTCTTTCAATTTTTTTTTTTTTTTTTCAGACGGCGACAATGCTTACGCTCTATCTTTTGAAGTATTCTGATTTTTTTGAAGATAACGATCTTACAGAATGTTTGATATCCAAATTTTCCGACGAGACCTATAATTTTCCATGTGAAACTTCTGTCGAAAGCGATAGACATTTGTACGTAGGCTCATTACTTCTGAGACACATTTTACAACTTGTTTCTAATGGTCATGCCATTACAAAATTAGATGTAATTGTATCCGATAAAGATAAAGTTTTAACAGAACGAGAAAATCGTGTTGCTAAAGCGATTTATCCTTCGGCGAGTATGATGAATCATTCTTGTGATCCAAATGTAATAAATAGGTAAAAATATGTTCTTTGATATAATATAAATGTTCGTAACAAATTACAAGTAATAACGCTTGATAATAAACGCATTTATCCTTTGTATTATGATTTTTTTTTTTTTTTTTTTTTTATTATTAGTTTCATGGACCAATATCTTATCGTTAAGGCTATAAAAGATATAGGAGCAGGAGAGGAAGTTTATACCTGTTATGGTAAATAAAATTTTCTTTCACCCAAATAACATACTTAACGTAAAAATGAGAAAACCTTTTTCATTAAATTTGTTTTGTTTTGTTATTTTTTTTTTTTTTTTTTTTTTTATTCTTTTCTTTTTTATAGGTGCACATTTTAGACAAATACCAAGAGATTACAGGCAATTAGCTTTAAAAAGTCAATACTGTTTCACTTGCAAATGCGAACCTTGCACCATACCAGAACTTCAATATTTCATGGTAATAATAATATTTCTATTATAAACTATAGTTTAATGTATGTATATATAAATATACGTGATATTGCAAAACTAATCTTATATTACATAGTGCAATAAATCTTACATTTTATAGGAAAGATTCAATGCTATAAAGTGTCCAGAATGTAGCGGCGCTTTGTATACTGTTCATAATTATTTCATGCATTGCTTAGACTGTGGTGCAACGCCTACTTTAAATTATGATATTGAATTAAAACAAGCCCAAGATCTTTTCGAGGATGCACAAGTTTATATAGAAATGGAGAGGGAGGAAGAGGCATTGGATAAATTGAAACAATGTTTAAGTATAAGGAGAAGTGTATTGTATAAATACCATGAAGATATTACTGCTACATTAGATCTTATTGGGAAAGTATATGCTATTATGGGTTCGTATCAATATTTCTAGTATTTAGGATTATTATATTTTTATTGAATTAATTATATTGTAAATTTTATGATGATAGGTCGATGGTTAGATTCTATATCTTACTTGGAACATAGCATTGCCGCAGTCAGTGAAAGATTTGGTTCCTGTAGCATAGAACTTGCCAATGAATTGAATAAACTAACAGATATATGTATAAGATATCTTCAAGAAGAACCAAATACCGCAACAAAGTGGTATAAGTGAGTTTGATTATTTAAAAAAAAAAAAAAATAAAAAAATAAAAAAAAGAAAAAGAAAAAAATTACATTTAATGTTTAAACCAAAGAACTCGCAAAAAAAAATCTTTTTTATTTTACAGGAACATCTTGAAAAAGACACGACGTTACTTGTCACACGCGGAGGAAATTTTAAATTTCAATTATGGACCGTGGAATAATGCTTGTGGTGAAATAAGTGAAAAACAAAAAATTCTATCGGTATTGCTGAAAGATTTTAACATTTAGTTCGAATGATTTTATTAATGCACTGTGTCTAATACGCGAATGAATAAAAACTGGCATATTTACATATTGCAAAGTTTATATATATATATATATATATATACATACATATATATATAAATATATATATATATACATTATATATATAATATATATAAATATATATATATATATATATATATATATATATATACATTTCAAGATTCGTATATATAGGCTTTTTTTTATAGAAACATTTAGTAGTCAACATAGTGTAGAATTGTTTGTAGATTCAAAACTATCATTTTTGATTTACACTTTTCGACGCACCGTATACTTAACGAGAAAAAAAAGAAAAGAAAAAAAGAAAAGAAAAGAAAAGAAAAAAAAAAGGAAAAATTATTGTTAAGTAAATCTCCTATCATTCTATGTTTAACTATTGGTATATAAGTTATTGTGTATAAGCTTATTAAAAAAGAAACGGAACATTTGAAAGGACTGAAAACATTGGAGATATATATATATATATACATACATATATATGTATATATATATATAAATATATATATATACTTTTAACGAAGTTGAACTTATATATTGGAAGTGAAAAATAATATCATTTCGCTTTTCAATGCTTAAGCACTAACGGAAAGTATTATTTTAAACGACGAGACATAAACGAATGTACTTTTCTTCGCGATAACGCTTCGATTAATACGGTTTAATGATGTGATGATACATTTATTGATCGGAATAAAGAAAACCATGTAGAATACAAATCATGTATTAAACGATTTTCAAACGTAATCATGATAAAATGTCTTCTCATTTGTATTTCTTATATTTATTATTAAAAATTATACCTGCCTTTTATTTCATATTTTATATATATAGACACACATACACATACATTTATACGTACATATATATGTATATACATATTTACACATTCCACATAATATTTTAATTTTGTTGAAGTTTACTCAGTTGATCATGAAAAAGTATAAGGAAAGGATTCATCCGGAGTATATTTTACTTGAGAACTTATGTTTATCATACGAACTGGATTATAATTCTCACGTTATACGACGGTACGTATACGTGCGTATAAAATTTGTAGTAACCTTTGGCCAACTTGTATTACTACGAACCGAATAGTAGATGAATATAATAATATATTATAAAATATTATTCATATAAATAATTCATATAAATAATTCATATAAATAATTCATATAAATAATTCATATAAATTTTCTTTCACATTTTCTTTAAATATATATATATATATTTTTTTTTTTTTTTTTTTTTTTTTAATGAATAGAAATATTTCCCCGTTCCAGAAACTTTCTTCTTTTTTTTCTTTTTTTTTTTTTTTTCTATTTACGTTAACAAATTTTCATTTTTTTCTTTCTATCTTTCTCTTTTTTCTAAATTCAATCACTAGTAATAATATTTATTAATATCTTTCATCGATTAGAGGGAACGATTTTAATTTGTCGAGGAAGTAACGGATGCATATAGTACTGGACTATATTAAAAATACATTAACAAATGCATATTCTCCGGTCATGAGAAAGAGAGAGAGAGAGAGAGAGAGAGAGAGAGAGAGAGAGAGAGAGGTGGATCCATTTGCAAATGGACTCGTAACGCTCTGGAAATAAATTGAAAGAAATATATCCTTGACTTATATCTATAAAAAAATGATCCCTTCTTTTTCTTTTTCTTTCAGAATAAAAGAAACTATTATCCTTATTTCAGAAAACTTTGGGAATAGTTCCAAATGCTTTACGTAAAATATATTCTTTTTTCTTTTCTATATATTTTGCATATATAAATATGAATCGCATTATTTTGGAATTTTTGCTTTTTATTTTTTCTTTTTGCTCTTTCTCTCTTTCTCTCTCGCTGTCTCTATTTTTTTTTTCTTTTTTTTTTTCTATACCCTTCTCAAAATATATCGATCGAATCAATGTGGATACGTACACACACACACACACACACACATACACATGCATATATATATATATATATATATATTTATCTATGTATTTATATATGTATGTATACATGAGCACATAATAACGTGTAACTACGAAATAATACATTTTTGTATTATTCGAGTGCGAGCTCGATTCTCTCACGTCAGACTGTGCTAATTTACGGGCTCGTAATCCTGCCAGATTCATGAATTTATTGCCATCCGGCCCATAAATTCCATACCGAGCGATTATACGGACTTATCTTTTCCGGTGGATCCAGCGAAATTCAAGGCTGATAGAACTAACGGGAATTGAACTACGCATTCTCTTTCTCTCTCTGTGTCTCTCTCTCTCTCTCTCTCTCTCTCTCTCTTTCTCTCTTCTCGAAACAGTTATGTTAATCTTCGAGTTTCTTCTATGTTGGAATATTCATTAGAATGTTTGAAAGGTAAAAGGTATATGTGAGGAAAGAAAATGAATGTACTTTCTGGTCACTAAGGTGAGTTCGAATTTTTCGTATCGTGTATGTTTAAACAATGTTAAGTGCGATCCATTCCAAGAACAGACCATATAGAGTTACGTTTGAAAAATAAATATTTTAAGGGGAGACCTTAAGAAAATACAAAAACATATTGAATCGTATCGTCTGAAAAGTTTCTCTGTGTTTCTTTTTTTTTTTCTTCTTTTTTTTTCTTTTTTTCTTTTTTTTTTTTTCGTCTGGGACCTAAGGTATTCCGGAAAAACTAAGCGCACACAAAGAGGATCTACAAAAATAATAATTACCGCTGACTATGAGAGAGACACTTTCAGGTATCAGTTCTTTTTATTATCGATTTTCTTTGAAACACATTCAACCAACTCTCAAAGAAAAATTTCTTCTATGACGATAAATGATCCCAAAGGCGAACGTCTAACGGACCTCTAAAAGCAATCATATTGCGAATCAATTGTTAAATTTATAGCGATCGTAGCGACGTATATACTTTCTAACTGCTCGTTAGTATGAAAAAGTTTAATTATATAACATTCTATATGCTTTCTGTTTAAACAAAATTAATTCTATATTTAACGTAGTATCATATTACTGTTATAATAATATAAATTTATTATAATAAATACGTTGTTGTGTATATAATTAATTTCTTTCTTTATTTTATGAACAATTAAAGTAACATTATAAAAATACATAATAATGTATTATTAATGTAATTTCAAATATTTATAAAATATATTAAAGATAATTAAACTGTTATTAATATTACATACAGTAATAACAAGAAGGATGAAAGTTGTATATTTATTTTTAGTTAACTTACGAATTTTGAAAGTTACATATTTAAGTATTATTATATTTATTTCATTGACACAGAGAGGATGTGATTTAAAAAAAAAAAAAAAAATAATTTATTTAAACTTATATACGATGTATAAATGTATTCTATTATTCGAAATATTTTTAATTATATTTTATTTCTAATTATATTTCTAATTCTATAGAGGACAAGATATTTCTATTTTTGATTCACATATACACAGTCTGAATTATTATAATCATAAAGAAAAAGAATGCTACGTGAGAGTTATTCCATTAGTAATTGTTATAATTGGATATTTTAAATTTATAAGACATTGGAAGCTTTCTAGGATTGTATACCTACTTTGAAGGTATCTGGGTTTTAAAAATTCTTACCTCACCCATTTAACTTTCTTTTCTGAGAATTTTCAAAGAAAGAATGAAAAGATTTCATTCATTGATTGATCAAAGAAAAACATTTCAGAAATTTCAACTCCGCCTTCTTTGCTCTTAGAGAAGGGAGTTAATGGTCATCCGAGGTGAGTTAATAAATAATTTTCCCACCGGAGTTTAGTGTTATAAGAGTACTCCGTGGACTTTCATGCTCATTCATAATTACGCTCATAATTACAATGTGAACCTACTGCTATTTGGGAATTTTGCAGGCTAGAATTTGAGAAATTGGTCGTAAAATTTTTCCGGATTTACAATATAATAATTCTAATACCTGGACTTATTTTAATTCGTTGTTTTTAATTATTCATAATATTGTTAAATTCACATATTCGAATAATTAAATCGTTATTGTATCGAATAAATTAAAATAACAATTAAATAATTTTGTTTAAGACATTTGATATAATTTTTAAATGCATGGTGATTATTGGAAATCTTTCGTAGGTATATTACTCTGTCAATCGTTTTTAGAATTTAAAAAAAAAAAAAAACAAAAAATGGAGGCCTGGATAGAATTACACTGGGATTCGAACCTAGATATTTATATTTTAATTTTATTTTCCTCGGATGAAATTTTGCTTTGATCTTCTAAAGCTTATAATAAATCTCTTTCGAATTCCTCTACAAATTCCATATTGGAAATAGAAAGTGTGAATATCATCCAATACACTTAGTCATCATGCAACGAACAAAGAAAAAGATTATTATCATATTTCAGAAGAAAATTATAATATCACAGATTCCATGCTTTGATGATTTCCATTTTATCCCTAAACATACAATACTGTAAAGGGCACGGAGAGGAGGGGTTTCACAGCCAATGCACACATGTGTTTGTTGCCCTCCTTTATTAAACTTAGTAACAAAAACTCTTGGTAGATACGTGGAGTTCTTCTCTTTAACTTGAATGTTAAGGGAAAAAAAGTTGGGGAGATCCGCTTCTTCGTTTGAAAGTACAGGAAGCGCGCCGCCTTCTTTTTTCTTCCAGCATCATTTTCTCCGTGTATCCGAGGTAGAAGTAGAAGAAGAGAGAACCTTCTGGAGGGGATGATTGTGTAGTAGTATTATGATGGACTTAAAGATTTGTGTGCTGAATCTTCGGTCAATTAAACATTCATTGATGAGCGCCGAATATATTTTTTTTTACTTTTGTTGAATTTTCTTTCTTCATATATACTTCTCTATAAGATGGTTTCGTTAAATATATATAATTATATCTTCTATCTTCTTTAATTACGTTGAAGTTTTCTTCCGAAAAGATGGCTTTCTTTCTTCTCTTTTTCTTGTATGATTGGCTGGATTGGTGGGATGGAATAGTTAAGTGTAGTGGGGGGGGGAGGGATGTACCATATAAAATCTTCTTTTTTTTTCTGTGTTGTTTTCTCTCTGTGGATGTTTTCTAATGAAGAATTTTCGTTGAATATTTGTAGGAAAACTTCGAGAGATGATTTTTTTTTTCTTGCTGGGACCAGGGGGATTCGAACCTAAGCTTTCTTTCTTCTTCCGCTTTGCCCGGGTTTTCTATCTTCTGCTTATATCAACTCAGCTATCCAGGCTTCCGAAATATATTAGACATAAATGTATATTTAAACGACGTTTCAATGAACTCATATATACATGGATATACTGTATCGTAAATACAGACCAATGTGTATATATGTTTATGTACGCATGTGTACGTGGTCATATATGTGTGTTATACATATTCATTGTCGCTATATGTGTATGTATGCATATTCTACATATATATATATATATATATATATTTATATATATATCTATATATACTTATATATATATCTATATATACTTATATATATATACTGTTTATGTAAACACATATATATTAGAACACATACAAATCTTTGAGAGATTCGTACTATATTGTTTTTGTTTAGAAAATTCCGAATATTTACGAAGATCAGCGATCGATCGAAGGCCCGAGATGTACCGAGATATAACGAAAGAATCAAATTAGAATTATTGTAATAGAAACATCTTTTTTGAAATATACATACATCCATAGAAATCTGTAAGATCTGATATTTTATATTTTTTTCTACGGCCTAAAAATTTCTCATATGTGTAATAAAAAAGCTAAGAATATATTTGCATATTTTATCGTATTTGATACCTATAAATATAGTTATTCTTATTTTTGTACTATACCGATATCGATCATTAATATTTTCATCTTCAACAGGATATAATAAAGGATTAGCTCAAGTAACGAAATAATAAATGAAAATGATTTAAATGATACGTTATTAGTTTAATAATTTTTTTAACTTATTTAGAATCGATTTCGTTGAAGGTATGAATTCGATAAAAATCGTATTTATTAATATGAATCTTTTAACAGTAATTATTGAGGCACAAATTTTCACTTCATTCGATCCCAATTTATCATATCATTTTATCTTTTTATATCTTATTATTTTGTTAATTCGTATACCCATATTTTACATATTATTATGTAAACGTCTATGTAAGTACATACAAACACATACACAGTTTTAACACATTGCAGACAAATAAAAAAATATCATTTATTTCATTTTATCTTTAATAGAAATTTTTGTATCAAACGATAACAAACATTTGATATTTTTCATTATTCATTTAAATTATTTAAATTTATGTATCTCGATACAATTAATATTAATTACATTCCATATAGAAATGATATTAGAACATTTTTTAATCGCAATGTGTCAATGTAATTTAAAACGTCACATAATTAACGCATTCCATTCTAATAAATTTTATTTTCTATTTTTACGCTCATGCAACTCTACGCAACACGCAATACTCATATCATTCTTAAAGCGACTGATATGCATAAAAACAGTTTTTCAAATTATTCTTCAATTAATTTCCATGATGAATTTTCCGTTATTTCATTTTTCATATCTGTAATTACATAGTCTTGGACGACGTTCCCTTTTAAATTGAAATTTTCTCTCTTGTAAATATAAATTCTCATCTATACGCTACCGTGACGTATCATATATGCACTACGATTCTTTTTCCTTTCTCTTTTTCCTTTCTCTTTTTTTTTTTACTTTTTCCTTTCTTCATTTTTTCTCTTCTTTCTTTCATCTTTTTTTTTTTTTTTTTTTTAATTTACTCCTAGAACAAAATGAGAGAATCAATAATTGTCGGAGCTGTCGAAAATATCAACACACGGGAAAAGATTATAATTAAACGGTAATTTTTACAATGACCTTTTGTAATGTAATTTAATAATTAATATAAAATAAATTCTTCAGGGGAAAAGTAAATGATAGAATTGACAAGTTCATTTATATTATCAAATGTAAAAGTTAAATATTATAATCGATTATATCTTATTGAGGATAAATTTAAGATGTGAATGCTCTTAGTGCGTATAAAGAAGAAAAAAGAAAGGAAAAGTAAAAGAAAAGAAAAAGAAAGTAAAGAAAAAAGAGGAGGATCCATCGAATGGGAATTGTCGTTCGGATGATTAAACGTAATGGCCGGCTTCATACTTATCGTTAAAATCTCTCTTCATATCATATATTTATATATACATTTATATATATATGTACATTCGAATGTATACAGGGTACATACGCATCTCCGATACAAAATGAAAACGAGAGAAAGAGAGAGAAAGAGAAAGAAATATGTACCTATACAGTGACGAAGGCGGCTTTTAGCTTGAACGAATTTACGATTTTCGCTTAGGGCATTTCGTCTCGTTCGTACGTTTTAGCAAAGCTACGCTTGGATAAAAGTCAAATGCGTATGCAAATTGTCGTCGTAGAAGTTGTCCGGCTTATCTTGTAACGTCGATCGATTTTATATCCGCACCGAACGCCCATCACAATTTTCTCTTTCTTTATCGATCGAGACGAATATAAACGATATCGTTCGTTCTAATCTTTCTTCTTCTTTTTTCTTTTCCTGTTCTTTTTTTTTTCTTCCTTCCTATCGAATATCAAAGTTCCACCAGTACGAAATATTTCGTACGATCCTTTCATCCTATTTTCTCATTCACAGGGATAAATATCATTAGGATCTTTTTTATCGACTATTATATTAGATTAGAAAAATTCAATGAAAGTAAGGAATACTTTATTGATATTGTATAATAAAAATAAATGAATATTTGTGTACGTGTAATCATAATAATTTCATTTCTTTGTCACTCGCCTTAAATGAATTTTATCTATCGAATTATTATAAGTGATCTTGGAATTTTTAATATGAAAACATAATAATCCACTTTATATGGATATTAAATATTATAAGTTATTCGATAAAGTGATGTTTATTTTTATTTAGATAAAAAAAAAAAAAAAAAAAAGACATCAAACATCTTTCCAATAGAAATTACGATAGCTTTTATTATTATTTATTATTATATGAAGCGTTAAAAAATGTTTGAATACAAAAGAATATTATTATCGTTATTTAATTACAAAAAAAAATTCCAACATTATATTTATTCGCCAATTCAATATAAATATATTGTTATTACAACGTCCTATCATTTTTTCTCCCAATGCATTTCTCCTATTTCATTTATTTTTCTTTATTCATTAATATCTTCGTCGCATTATTGGAATACAAACGAGATGTAAAATGTATTTCCTCTTTCATTTCATTTGAGATTCGTTATAATATATCAGATTATTTTCATTCAATTCCCCCTCCCCCCCTTTCCATTTTATAAGAATTCCTTTCTTAATACTTATGACATTCAATCAGATGAATGATTTTCTTTGGGAAATCTTTTTTTCCAAAACTTTTTTTTCCTTCTTTTCTTTCTCTCTAAAGAAACCCAATAGTTCTCTATGGTATAGCATTTGTTTGGAACTTTTATGATCGGTTCGTGTTCGACGAAACGATAACTCGAAGAGAAATGCGAGTTAACGCGATCGTAGGATCGTTCTCGGCTATCCTCGAAGGGTTCCGGAAGTGGGATTTCTCTCTTCTGTACTTTAAGTTTTCCCGAAGCGATGCCATGCAATATACACGCCGTATAAACGGCAATAGCCGATAGACATTACCCTATTCCGTTACTTGAAGAGTTTCCACTCGGGGGAGATAGGGTCGATCCGATCGTTACCCTACGAAGCTAAACCTTGGTCCTTTATCGACGAACCGATAACATATTACAAACGTTTTAAAGAAAAGTGCAACGAGATGGAAAATCCCATACGGATTTGAACGTTACATTTATTTTCATGCATATTTATTTATGCATATGAATAAATGTAAGTAGATATGTATAATCATATGGCATTAGAATTTTATATAAATTATGTAATGTATAATAATGATAAAAGTGAGAGGAGGAGGAGGAGGGGAGGGGGAGGGGGAGGGGTTGTGATTCATGTAATCCTTTACAAAGATGAAGAATTGAAAATAATCTTTTATTTTTGTTTCTTTTTTTTTGTTTTGTTTTTTTTTCTCTCTTTTTTTTTTCGTGTCCTTTCCAATATTTATTTACAAATTGTTCTTACGATTTATACATAATCAAAGTTACACAAGATTCGTTTTATATAATAAAATGTAGATATTATTATTGTATAAATGTGACTTTATTCTTTTTTTTCTTTTTTTGTTCCTTTTTTTTTTCTTTTTAACTCGTTAGATATCCATCGTTATTACATAGTAAATAAATGTTTATTATCGATTTATTTATAAATGTTAACATTCTATTGATGTATATTAAAATCAATCGGTATTTATATTTAGACAGATGAGATACATATATCATAGGGATATATTATTCTATGTAAAAAATATATACGTACATTGTCATATTTTATTCCATTTTAGAGAAGATGAAAGAAAACAACGCTCGAAATTTTACGTAGATACATATAATGAATTACTTTACATTTCGAATAACAATATCGTGGAACAAACATTGAGAACGACATGATTAAGTCCAATTTTTTTCTTGCTTTAATTTATTTAATCTTCTTGTTTTCTTCTTTTTTTTTTTTTTTTAATTCTTAAAAAAGAAAAATCGTCGAAAGAGATTTTTTAAGGAATTAAAAAAGTCAGCTAAGGAAATAATTTTTAAAAGTTATTTAGAAAAACTACAAAAGAAAAAGAAAGGGAAAGAGAGAGAGAGAGAGAGAGAGAGAGAGAGAGAGAGAGAGAGAGAGAGAGGGAGAGAGAAATAACAGCGGCCAAGATATTGTTTATTTAAGCTTTCTCTCATACGTTGTTTACCTCGGTTTAAAATGAACAAGAAAGAGTTTCTCGGTAGGTTGGCACATTGATCTTATGTTAGCTCAGAACCGACATGATTTTCTCTTTTCCCGTTGTTTCTACCTAACCAGATTCGTTTTAATTCTTCTTTATATTCTTTATGATCCCGAGAAAGAAAGGGAAAAGAGAGAAAAAGAGATAGAGATAGAACGAAAGAACGTGTGCATATGAGGGTGCAAGTAGACGAGTAAAAAAATGGACACAATATATTTTTCTCTTCTTTTCTATTCTCTTTCTCATCTTTTCTTTTTCATTTCTTTCGCTTTCCTCCGTACTTTTTTCCTTTCCGCGTTAGTATCTTTTTCTTACTTTTATATTTTCATGCGATCGTTCAAAATGTCGGAATTTTTAATTAGTTTATATTTTAATAATAATAATTAACAACGGTGTTTCCTATTTTGTTTGTCGAAATTTGATTTTTCATTTTATATTTAAATGAAATAAAAGACGCTGTTTTATATTGCATCGAAAAGATATTGGATATTTTATATCTAAATAAATATTACTGTATAGTATTTTTTTGTCCTTTTCTTTTCTCTTTTCTTTTTTTTTTCTTTTTTTTTTTTATTTGAAAACATTCGATAAACGGGAGACATTGTTATTTTTTGTATCGAAAAAAATGTTTGATCTTATATCTAAATAAATAATACTATATAATACTTTTTGTTTTATTATTTGAAAATTTTTGATATCCTTATATCTGAATAAATAATACTATAAAGAATATTTTGTTTAATGAAGCACCCTTTAATATTTAATTATTATATAAACAACGTTAATACTTTGTTACATTGAAAATTCCGACGTTATTTATTGATTAACTCAATATTTATTTTTCTTCGACTATACATATTGCATGCCCACGGAATTTTTTTTTCTCCAAACAATTCGATTTAATTTTCTTACGAAAAAAGAAAAAAAATCCAAAATTGTATACAATTGTATACAATTATAATGAATTTATATGTTATCAATATCAAAGAAAATGAAACAAACAAAAGAGCTATTATTAAACAGAAGCTACGATTTTACGTCGTAAATGTATCCATACGAAAAAATAAAGTTATTTTTCCTTTCATTGAAACTCAAAACTTCAATATAATACAAATTTAATTACCATCGGAAATTATTTATGCCCTTAAATTAAAGCGACATTTTCGCGCTTAGCACGATGTGTAAATTGTACCTTTTTTTTTTCTTTTCTCTCTTCTTCTTCTTCTTCAACGAGCTTACGTTTATTTTTTTTTCTAGTACGACAGGCTGCCGTTTACCGGTCTTATTGCTGTTGCTGATGTTGAAGCTGTTGCTGTCGCTCAACGCAAAAAAAACATCAGAAGAAAAGTCTTTGTCGTTGGTATATATACATATGTACATTGTATGTATGTACGATAACGTGTACCATAATGTAATACATATAATATGTATATATGTATGCACGTACGTATGTATGTATATTCAATGACAAATACGATTGGCCATTTTGGATCACGATTACAGCGTTTCTCGCATAACGAGCTATTCAAAAGGGAGGGAATGAAACGACGACGACGACGGCGACGACGAGTTGCGAATTGCGATTTAAAGGGTAAATTTCGCATTTAGGGAAGGGAGGGAACGAATGCAAACGTTTCAAGTTAAGTCCTCTATATACGAAAGAGAGAAGGAAAGAAAGAGAAAGAAAGAGAGAGAGAGAGAGAGAGAATTTCCCTACGTTTGCACTTTGTGTTTACTCTTTCAGAAATTCGAAAGAGAGTAGGATAGAGAGAGAGAGAGAGAGAGAGAGAGATAAAGAGGGGCAAGCCAATAGTAAATTCATTCGTATTTCGTCCGAAATTTCTGTTAATTAATGTAACACTCTCGTTATTCTCTTTCTTATTATCGCATTTTATTACGACAAATTTTTTGAATGCGTCGTATTGATAGAAAATTATTTATCGTCGTCTTTGACTTTTCGAGCGATAACATTAAAGCGATTTTACTTAATAACATTTTATTATATCCTCCTTCTTTATTATTTCCCTTATAATAATTTTATATTTCATAAATATTTTCTTTATCCTCTATTATTTGAATTGGACAAAATTTTGATCATTGTTTAGTCAATTACTATTAATCGAATTCTTGTAAAAGAGAGAGAGAGAGAGAGAGAGAGAGAGAGAGAGAGAGAAATAAAAAGTGATACGAAAAGAATTTCTTCGTCGTGAACATTCAACTCGCACGACAGTTTTTCATTTTTCTTTTTTCTTTTTCTTTTATCTCTCTCTCTCTCTCTCTCTCTCTCTCTCTCTCTCTCTCTCTCTGAAGAGAGAAATTTTTGTCTTGCATTTATAAAAACCAAGCACATACCGCATTTCATCAAGCAAATGGGCCCGACCTTTCGATCGGGTATAGTTTTCGTGAATTTCTCACGGTTAAACTTTTAGCCAACTCGTGCTATCGGATCTTGCACTTAGCGATAATTAAACGTCGACGTGGCCGAAAGTAAGTGCATACTTACCTCGTAAAACCATTTTCGTCATCGTTGAGAGAACGCTTATATAACTTATATATAGCTATCTGTCTCTCTCTCTCTCTCACTCTCTCTCACTCTCTCTTTCTCTCTCTCTCTCTCTATATATATATATATAAAGGTAAAAAAGGTAAAAGAATAGAAAAAAAATAATAATAATAATAAAAAAAAAAATAGAAAAAAGAAAGAGAAAGAAAATGAAGAAAAAAAAAAGAAAAAAAAACTAACAAAAGAACTATAGTACTGATAACAAAAAGAGAAGGAAAACTTACGCAGTTCGTGTCTCTGTATATAGATATATATGTATATATTTATAATCGCGTTCTTCATAAAAGTACAATAATAGCTTTATATCAAATCACGAAGAGAACATTCAATATTCGCTGCAGACGACCACCATTGTTGTTGTTGTTGTTGTTGTTGTTGTTGTTGTTGTTGTTGTTGTTGCTGCTGTTGTTGCTGTTGTTGTTGTTGCTATTGTATTCTTTAGGCGCGCGCACACGCCTAGATTATTTATGGTGGCGACGGCGGCTATATCCGACAATGATAATTCGAGAATATCGATTCGCGATTAATCGTTGCGCGTGGGTCTTCCATAGTTCTTCTTCTTCCTTTTTTTTTTTCTTCCTCTAATCTCTCTTCATCCTCTTCATCCTCTTCATCGCTCCTTCTAATCCTTTTTTTATTATCTTTTGTAATCCTTTTTCTTTTCTTTCCATTTTTTTTTCTTTTTTCTTTCTTTTTTTTTTTTTTTTTTTTTTCTTTTTTTTTGTTACCCCTCCGTCGATTTTTCTACACCAACTCCCAAAGGGAGCGCGTAAAGGACATGCAAGTAAAGGACAGGACTTACATATTCGACACCACGGGGGCTTGTTTTTAATGAGAAAAAAAAAGGAGAAACAAAAATGTAAGGGAGAAAAAAAGAAAAAGAGAAAGAAGTAAACGCGTACAAGCTTAAGTAAAAACAACGTGGTAAGTGGCTATAGTAAAAAGGGGAATGAAAAATAAAAAGAACACAAGGTAAGAGGTAATGAAATAGCAACAAGAAACGACTCAAAAAAAAAAAAAAAATATGCGATATCGTAAATATAGTAGTCCAACGGGCCTTACGAGAGATACGACACGCACACTTTCTTTCTTTCTTTCTCTCTCTCTCTCTCTCTCTCTCTCTCTCTCTCTCTATTTTTCTCTTTCTCTTTCACATACACAGATATGCATTCTGAGTACGAACACACGCACACACATACACACACACATACACACACACACGCAGCATACACGCATACGCATACGCATAACCCATACTGGAATGGCTGGTGGCGCTTGTAACGACTGAGAAACGGAAATATATGTATATATATTAAAAATAAATGATAAGAGAGAATCCGTATCGATTCTTCTTTTCATTTTTGTTCTGTTCTTTTTCTTTTGGTTTTTCCTTTTTTTGACTTTTCTTTTTGTTCTTTTTTCCTTTTTTTGTTGTTGTTGTTGTTGTTGACATTAGCCGAACATAGTGATAATAATGATAATAATAATGATAATATTAATAATAATATTAATAATAATAATAATAATAATAATAATAATAATAATAATAATAATAATAATAATATTAATATTAATATTAATATTAATTATGATAATAATAATACATATCATACGTAGTATTTTGTAATGTGAACATAATTAATACGTTTGCACGTGTCTATATGTATATGTGTATATTTATATACGTACATACATGTATACATACGTGCAAAATTATTAGAACTTGGTCATTCTCGTTTCAACAGCAATACGAGAAGATAGAGAGAGAGAGAGAGAGAGAGATTTGGTCAAAGAATTATTTCCTTTGTTTTTTCCTCTTTCTCTTCTAGTTCTCATTTTTATTACATACATACTTTCTCTCTCTCTCTCTCTTTTTTTACGTACATATATATCTCTAGATGAGGGACTCATCATTATCCACATCATATATATATATATATATATATATATATTATATATACGTATGTATGTATGTATATATGTATAACAAATTTTAAATAATCGCTCGGGGGCGAATGATGTTTAAAGAATCATACGTGTGTGTTTGTGTGTGTAATCAGCGTCAAAATCTATTACGAATTTTTATCGTAAAAAGTTATCCTTCGAATCTATTTTCTATCATATTTATTTTCCTCCAACGAGAGAGAGATAATAAGATAATAAAACAAATAATATTTAATAATATTGAAATAATTTTCATTTAAAAAAATTTGTTCGTAAGGCATGTAATAATCCCGATGAATAAAGAGATAATAACAAAGAATACGACATTTAGTCGAGAAAATGGATAAAAAAGGAAAGGGAAAGAGAAAAGAAACGAAAAAAAGAAAAATGGCGTCCACAGGTGCCAGACCATCAGGTCTGCAAAGAGGTACTGCGACTGAGTTTAGATGGTGTCTCCTTTGGACAGAGAGGGCAGTTATTATTTTATTTGAGAAGGGGAAGGCAAAAAAAGGCTGGATGATCTCAAGGACGTCTCTACTCAGGCACTTTATAATGTCCTTCACCCTTTTTTCTTTTCCCTCTCTCACTCTCTCTTTCTCTCTCTCTCTCTCTCTCACACACACGCACACACATAGACACATTTATTCTCTCACTCTCATTCTCGCTCTCTCACACACTCTCTCTTTTTCTCTTTCTCTCCCTATCTCTATCTCTATCTCTATACACACAGACACACACACACACATACACAGAGAGACGTGCGCATATTTAACAATAAGAAAAAACAACGCCCGACATAGATCGATGTATTATTTTTCCGTTTCCCTTTGTATCTCCTTCTCGTTTATTTATCTTTTTGTTTGTTTGTATCCTTTTTCTATATGTGTATCTTCTTTTTTTTTTTTTTTTTAATGTTTTTTTTTCTTCCTTTTTCCATTTTTTTTTCTTTTTTTTTCTTTTTGGCCTTTCTCTTATTCTTTCTCGTTGAATGAAATCCCCCCCCCCCCCTCCTCATCCCATGTATTATTATGTTATCATCTCTTCATCATCCGAATGATCGCACGTCGAAGAATAAAACTAAACGTCATCGTGATATCACACGCAAAGTATAGTCGCACACATGTACTAACACAGTATCGAGTTTCGTTCTATGTATAAACTTTTTCAGTTGCTACTGATTTCAGTTGCTTCTTCTTCATCTTTCTCGTCTTCTTCTTCTTCTTCTTCTCCTCCTTTTTTTATCCTTCTCATTTTTATTCTTTCCTATTTGTGTCAGAATTGATTCAGCAACGTATGATACTTCGCTTTCAATCTCAACGTTTCGAAAGAAATTCAAACAAACTTACATTCTTGATTCTATACGTTCGTTCGTTTGTTCGTTCGTTTGTTCGTTCGTATGTTTGTTTGTGTATGTGTGTGTCTCTGTGTCCCTGTGTGTGTGTGTGTATCTGTGTGCGCTTGAGTATGTATGCGTGTATGCGGATATATGACATACGTGACGTTTTATAGATCGAGAAACGTATATCGATCATCATAGATTCTTCGACGAAAGAATATAGATGGTATCACCTTTCTTCTCTATGTTTGCTTGTGATTAAGTTTTATTTTTAATGTTCTATGTCATCAGTTCTGTCGTATCATCAGCGTCGATATCATCCACTGATTCCATTCTAACGGTTAATTGCGTGTAACCCATATTTGTTTGTCTTCTCGCTGATATTGCCTAAGGGTAATTAAATATTTATTAAAATACATATGTTAATTGGATTTACAATTGACATAATAATGTCAACGTTATTATTATATTAATATTAAAATATAGACATGAATTTAAATTGTGTCAGTATACATGAATAAGTTAATATCGGCCGATTAATATTGATAATAAATTATCGAAATATTAATATTAATATCAATAACGAATAATATTACACTTTATATATATATATATATATATATATATATATATATATATATATATCAAATCACATTTAGAAACTTATAGGTATAGAATATGATCATTGAAATATAAAATGTGAAAGCTTTTTAAATATTTTAAAATTAAAAGAAAACCCACAATAGAATAAAAAAAAAAACATACATACGTACTTGAAGAGCAACGAATATCATTGCGAAGAGCGCAACCGACGCTAAACAAATCGCCACGGCCATAGTCGTAGCTGCTGTTACGGCCAACGAAGCTGAATCATTATTATCAGAACTTTTATCAATTATTTCGTAACCTTCGGATATCGAGGAGTCTCTCGATGGTACCCTTCTTTTGCCAGCCGGTGAACTGTTCCTGCAGCCACCTTAACAACGAGAAAACAGTCGTAAGTTTCTCGTTGACAATAACAAAAAATTGATGTAAATTAAAAAAAGAATTAATAAGAATAAAAGTCTTTCCTCTCTCTTCTCCATATTTTAATACAACTCTACTCCATCTTCTATATATGCTTCAACCATCCCCACGCCCACGCCCCCGTCCTCTTTTTTTTTCTCTCGTTCGATACAACACGATTACATCTAAAATCATTTTGAATTTCATTTCAGGTTTCTCTCAGGAGGCACAACTTTTTTTTTCCTTTCTTCTAATATGGCGTTGCGTGTCTCCGTTAGATGTTCTTACGTAATGTATTTTCTTTGTAAAACGTCCGAGAGAAAGGGGAAGGGGAGGGATGGGGGGGAAAGAAAAACCAAAGGGGTGTGAGAAGGATGGTGGAAGATAGAACGTCGTTCGACGAACCATATAAAGTTCGTGCCGAAAGTTCGACGATACAACTCTTATTGGAAACGTTCCTTCCTACCTTAAAACTTTTACCGACGCCTTTTTTGATAGAGTGAAAAACGGGGAAGAAAAGATGGAGGGGGGTAGAGAGAGAGAGAGAGAGAGAGAGAGAGAGGAGTGGAAAGAAGAAAGAAAAGGAAAGGAAAGGAAAGGAAAGATTCCTAAGTTCCATCGAAAAAGTGTATACTTTCCCCCACATGGGATTGGATGGTATTGGATGAAAGTCGAAGGATTTTGTTTCTTTTCTTTTTCTTCTTTCTTTTTTCTTTTTTCTTCCTTTTTTTTGTTCTCTTTTTTCCTTTTTTTTTACGGTCGAACTTGTAACGACGCACGCGATACGGCTTATTTATCGCCAAAGAATAATTACTTATCAGTACGTAGAATACTATTTTTACATCGAATGTAATAATTTACTTTTTTTCTTTTTTTTTTTTTTTTTTTTTCTTTTCCCCGTGTAATTTGACACGCTCTACCACGTAAAGATTGACGATATATCACTTTCTTATTTGTTAAATTTTCTTTTCTTTTTTTTCTTTTTTTTAATTAACGCACAACGTGTTAAGATATAATAACTTACCGGTTTCTGGGTCACAGAGACAACACTCATCGGTATGTGGACCCTTTTCTAACCCCGTACAACAGGGCACACATTGATTGTTTAATTTGTCAAGGTGCAAAGGAGGTGAGCAAGCGGCACAACTGAATTTCCCAGGTCCTGTACACCTGCGACAATCCGCATGACAATTCTTGCATAGTTGCGTCAATGGATCGTAATACTGTGCACCAAGACAATCCATGCATAGACCACCTTCCAGCATGGAATGTGCCGGACAAGATGTACACTCGAGTGGACCCTCGCCTAAAAAAAAAAGAAAGAAAAAAAAGAAGAAGAAAAGAAAAAAAAAAAAAGAAAAGAAAATAAAAGGAAAGAAAAGAAATTAAATGCGTTACGCGTCGTGATTCGGGACATTCAATCTTTCACCTACCTTTACACGTACGACAATAATGATGACACTTTTGACAACCAAAATTAGACTTAAAGAAACCTTCTGGACATTCAGGATGACATTCGCCAGCTGCTAATTGCCAACCTGTTGGACAAGTCACGCATTGATCTCTCCTAGGACCCGAACAAGTTTTACATGATAGATAACATTTGGCGCATTGGCCTCTGTCACTGTAATAGCTGCAATTAGAAAAAGATTATGGATATAATTATTAGATTCGAAGATATTATTTCTTTTGTATCTTTACGTAATTGGATCGTTGCCACAGGCAACGTGTTAGAGTTATTAAGGTCAATTTATTTAACGATCCAAATTGTTTTGCTCCTCGAATAAATTTTGAATATATTGAAGACGTAGGTAAAGATTTACCCTTGCGCGCAGGACGATCTACATTCACCACTCTGAAGTTGTAAACCGTCTTGACAGGCGGTGCAGTTAAGTCGCGAGACACAACTCTTACAAGTATGCAAACAAGGCACGCAAATCGGCCTGGAGGGTTGGGCGACTGAGTAATAACCGTCATCGCACTGTGAGACGCATCGACGACCTTGAAGTAAGAGAGGACTTTGACAAGATATACAAAAGTCCTCGGTGGGTCCTGCACAACTTTCGCAGGTCGAGTGACAAGGTTTGCAATGTCCATCATTGTAATATTCAGCAGTGTCGCAACGATTTCGACTTTCTGGCGCGCATACACCTTTCTTGTTTAAACTCCAACCTTCTATGCAATTTATACAGCTAGATGTTACGCATGTCAGACATCCCGGTGGACAGGATACACATTCGCGTCGTTTTTTATCGGCACTATAACCAGCTGGACAAGAGGCTCGGCAGTTACCTATGAATGGAGGATATCAAGGATAATATCATGAATCAATCTCAAACAGATCGATTTTATTCACAATATTTCTCCGATAACAATGCTTACCGTCAAGTGAGAATAAATTAGGTCGACAAGCTATACATTGATTTTCAGACGTGCCATTACACGACTCGCAGCTGGGATGACAGGGTGCACAATTATAGTCCTGCGTTTCGTACGTGTAAAGAGGACAGGCCGCGTAACATTTGTTCTCGTGCATCACCAAATGATGCTCGCAGCTGGTGCACTTGTCCGGTCTGTCCTGGCAGCTGGCGCAATTGGCCTCGCAGGGCACGCACGTGCTGTTCTCCGTATCTATGAAAGATCATTGTACATTGTTGTTGTTATTATTATTATTATTATTATTATTATTATTACTTTTCCCCAAATTCGATCGATTAACACAATTTACGTTTTATCTCGTTTCTTTACTCACTCTCGTAATAACCCTCCGGACATTGTTGAAGGCAAACGGCCAGATCGGTAACTCGTAGATGAGCGGGTGCACACGATAGACAAGAGTCTTGACCAGCCCCAGCGCAAATTTCACAGGACTCGTGACAAGGCCAACAAACACCACCTTGATTCGGGAAACTTCGTGGTGGACAGCGGCTGACGCACGTACTGCAAATACAGTACTCTTCGTTTTCGCGGATACGTGTAATAAAAACCAGAGTTTTTGTGATCCCAAGCATGATTCTCTCTTATTCAAGAGATAATAAAAATAGATCGTAGTAATGCCACTCGGTGAAAATTATTATAGAAAAGCGAAAGAATGAGTTGTTACGTCTTACTCCTATTATTGGTTTTTATTACACACGAATACAGACAAAAACGATTAATTTACGCTCGATCCTTTGTCATCCCATCCTTGAGTGAAAGAGAGAGAGAGAGAGAAAGAGAGAGAGAGAGAGGGAGAAGGAGAGGGAGAGAGTTCCATCACTCTCGGTAGCATTATTCAGCGAGAACAAAACGTTTTGATTAGTATCACAATGAGGAAGACAATTTCAGCATGCTCGAATTAGAAAATAGACAAAAAAAAATAAGATTGGAAAGTTTCTTCATCAATTTAATTCTAATAACTTTGAATCATTTTCTTTTTCATCGTGAAAGTGAGTTAATCAAAAAGAAAGATGAAAAAGGAAAGAAAAATTAGCATAGATATAAAAAGAAAGAAGATAAAGTTGATAAATATCATAAAAGAAATGTAAAAAAGAAGAAAGTGATATCACCGAAAGTAATCCAATAACTCACTTGTCCAGCCGATAATTCTTGCAGGCGACACATTGCGTTGGACCCTTTCCGTAACAACCTTGAGAATCGCATTGTGGATCACAGTCATGAAGTATCTGCCTGGTTGTGTCCAAGGAACCATCTGCTATCTGAGAGGATGGAACCGAAGGTGAATCGAAACCCGAAGCTGCTGCTGTATCCCCTGGTAACCGATTCGTCAAGATTGGAGCTGAGGAACCATCAAGAGTGGCCACCGACGCATGGACGTTCGAAGCTGCACCAGCGTAAGGTCCCTGGTAACTCTGAAAGGTAGACGGAGCAAAGAAGTCGGTGTCGTCCCGATGGTCCTGAGCTAGCGGATCATCGTCTATCGAGAACGGGTAATGCACGGACGAGAACGGAGAATGCGCTTGTACCGGGTTAAATTGACGTGTCCGTATCCTGATAGGGTTCGTTGCTGTTCCATAGAATATCAGTTGCCACTTCTTCAGTATACCTGCGTATATGGAGAAAAAGAAAGAAAGAAAGAATGAAAGGAAATAAATAAATATTTCCGTGAGAATATATTAGATTTTAATATTAAAATTATTACGTCGTTTTCAAGAATAATTTTTCGATTTATTTCATTGATTTCACTCAATATCAATAAATAAATTCGTTTGGTCGATTAATCGAACAAAATTATTCGCGAGAAGAAATAATGAGTAATTATATATTTTTTTTCTCTTTTCTTTTTTTTTTTTTTTTTTTTTACTTCGCAGAAATTACACTACGTTTTGTTTGTTCATCGTCTCAGACAATCGAAAGTATGAGAAATTTATCGAATCGACATACTACTCGATACAATTATCACGATGAGAATGGGAACATTTGGATTTTCCTTTTTTTCAAATGTCGATAAATCTCAATTGCTAGTCATCGATGTAAAATATGAGATTGAAAATGTACGAGACAGAATAAACGTGATATTGTTGTACGTTTGCGCTTATTAATTGCAATCGGTTATTGATTAAATCGTCTACGATATATTTCGATCATTGGAGAAAACATCGAATGTGATTATGAATTCATGGAACGTCTCGATAATAAAATTATCTAACGAGCGACTCGAGATCTGGATAATAGAATGTGAATCTTAGGACTTTGAAATAGCAACGATGAATACTTGCCTGGGGAATTGACGTGCCGACTTCCGGCGTTAATGATCTGCAATGTCCAACGTCCATCGGCTTTCTCTCCCCAGAAATGTACACTTAGGAAAGGCCAATCGTCGAAACTGGAGCTAAGAACGTCTCGTGGTCTTTCGAAGAGTAAAGTTGACGTGGTACCCATTGGTGAGGTTAAAAGTAACCTTAGATTACCTCGTGGAAAGAATCTCAGAGATACCTGATGGATATCAGTTTAAAATGGACGTACATAAAGAAAAAGAAAAAGAAGAAGAAGATCAATAAATACTTGGAGAAATTTTTTCTCTTCGAGTTAAAAACAAAAAAAGTCGAGGACGTTACCTTACACTGAACGTGTTCGAGAAAGCGAACTTCGTTCAAAGATCCAGCGCATCCAGTAACGTCCAAATATACGCTCAAGGTATATCCGTAAGTCGGATCGATGGGCCGTTCCTCGTTTATTTCGTCGGATTTGCAGATGTGCTGTGGTGGCACATTGGTCCATTGTTCGGCTAGACTGACCATAGCGCCTGCGTCCATAAGCCCGTATCCAAACTTGTGAGAGACCTTTCTCTTGACCCCGTTCAGTATCCAACCGGGTTCCTTTTCGAGGGGTCCAGATCTCGACGTTAACACTACGAGATATTGCATGTCTCTCCAGGTTAAACTTGGATTTGCTTCTAGAGCCAATGCAGCGATACCAGCCGCCAATGGGGCCGATGCAGATGTCCCTGTATGTTCTACGGTGCATATGTGATCTGGTCGTAACTTAGCGTCCATGTCTACCGTTGCAACGCTCTTATCATTGCCAGGTGTTCCCGAGGAATAAGTTGAAGCCAAGGTCGAGCTACATTCTTCCAAGTACCACGGTTTGTAACCTCCTTGAGTTGCGCTCGATATTGATAACGTGAAGATGCTATTTGTGTATCCATCGCAATTACACGAGTCCGTGTGTCTACCACCATTACCGGAAGCCCAAACGAATATTGAGCCTTTTCCTTTGCGACCCTGTTCATCGTGTACGTGTCCATCGTCAAACGTTTTATTCGAATAACATGATAGACAAAGCATAACATAGAGAGGCATGAGAATATTTGAAGGAGCAAATATCAAGAGTTCTCTCATATGTCTCTGGGACATATATATATATATATATATATATATATGTATGTATATATATATGTACCGCATATGTATTTACATATTACGCTTCGATGTTTCTCCAAACGAGCCTCTTCTTCTCGTATACTTTATTATCATATTTTTTACAATGGCAGGAACTTTTATACTACACAATTTGACCTTTGAACCTTTCTTTTTCTTACAACACCATCATAAACTTACATTACTTTATTTATTAGAGATTTAAATGTATAATATAGTTCTAATGTATCTCTGAAGATACAAGCAAAGTGGATATTAATAATACTTACTTTTTAAAGAAATATCGATATTTCACTGTAACTGTTCTAATTTATAACACGAATTTTTCAGTATTCGTACGAGGTAAGCTAAGAAAAAAAAAAAAAAAAAGAAAAAAAAAGAAGAAGGAAAAAAGAAAAAGAAAAGTAGTAAATGTCACACAAGTAATTTCAGAAATTCATGAAGTCAGCCCAAAAGTTATTCTACTTTACATAACACAGAGGGGTTTTGCTCTCATCGGATTTCGAATCGATAATACACAGTAGTTTCTTTTTCGCCTGGAGAATCATCGAGGGGTAAAAAGTTTAACGCTCTAATATAACTCGTAGAAAAAAGAGGAAAGAGAAAAAGAGAGATAGAGAAAGAAAGAAAGAGAAAGAAAGAAAGAAGAAAAAAAAATTAGAAAGAAAGAAAGAAAGAGAGAGAGAGAGAGAAAGATAAAAGTTAAAATGAATGAAATTCGCTTACGCTTGTTACTCCATAAATAAAAGCCCTTCTAGCGAGCGGACCAGGACCATCGACCGTCTTTCCATCGTCTTCAGGGCCCCAAGATGCGCTATATATGTCTATGTGATCAGGATTCAATCCTAGCGCTCTGGCTTCGACGGCATCGTTTACCGGGCCATCGAGCATTCGTACGCCTGAAAACACGTTAGGTATGTACGTGCGTGAGTTTCTACATTCCTCCTTCTCTCTCTTTCACCCTCTCTCTCTCTCTCTCTCTCTCTCTCTCTCTCTCTCTCTCTCCCTCTTTCTATCTATCTCTTACTCTCTACATATAAATATATATCATATATACAAGGTGTCCCAAAAAAGATTATCGATCTTTCAACCAGATAGTAACCAATACGAGACATAAACTTAGAAATCATTCTTTTTATTTTATTGTTTCTTTACAAGGAGGACATTATTTTCTGTCTCTTTTTTTCCTTTATTTATTTATTTATTTATATTTCTTTCTTCTTCTTCTTCTTTTAGAAATGACTCTCGTCTTTATCCAACTTTTGAGACACCCTTTATGTTTATTGTACGTATGTATGTATGTATGTATGTATGTATGTATGTATGTATGCATGTATAATCTTACGTGCTAAGATTTTGTAGAAGTTCGTCAATTCTCTTCAATGATAGGGGTTGATCCTATGATTCTTGAATTAATTGCATCCCCAAAAACACGAGACGCATCTCGAATAATAATAAACGCGACGTGATCTCAAATAATTCTGTCAATAAGCGAGATTAAACGTAGTTCGCCCATTTATTTAGGATACGAGGAATATCATTATTAAAGGAAGTTTGCGTGTTTTCTAAGAAGAATTTCACTATTGTTATCGATACTGAACTTACGACATTTACGACGTTAGAATTTTTACGTATAGAAATTGGATATATCGTGCCTGTTAAACACTTTATACTTTCGTGTACGAATATTGTCTAACAGAAGGGGTTTAAAAAAAAATATTTCTTACCGACAGATGGTAAATACGAGCGATACTATCAACCAAGTATAAAGTGATGTCTATCTTCAGGAACTAATGATATTTATCAATTTAAAAAAAGTAATTAATTATAAAAGAAAGAAAAAAAAATCTAGATAACTATAAGCAAGATAAGAGAAATTTGAATAATCGTTTAGATTTAAAGAAATGATAAACCTGTCATATTATAAACATTTTTGTTCCTTTATTTCGAAATGATTAAAAATAAAAAGAAAACAAAATGTATTACCTCCGATACTGGAATTGTAAGCAACTCCAACGCCGCAGTATTGGTTAAAAGCCACTGCTGCTACTTCGCCAGCACAACGAGTGCCATGCTTATTATCACCATTATCTCGTGGCATTGGATCTGAGTCGTTATCATTGATGTCATAACTCGCCTCATGATCATAGTTCAACGCAAGATCTGGATGATTAGTTTGAATACCATCGTCTAATATGGATACGACTACGCCTTTACCCGTGTAACCCTTTTGCCAGGCTGGTCCTAAATTCATGTCGTATCCATCTTTGGCACCACCGTTCTAAAAGAAAATTATTTATTTCATTCATTAGATATGTCATTTGATTAATAAGAAAAAAGATTAATAAAGATGATTATTAATGGAAAAATATTATATTTTCAAACGTATATGAAACAACAAATTGTATATACTCGTCGACATATGAACAAATAACAGATAAACGGATAAATATATCTAGTTCTCTTTCTTTTTATCTTTTTTACTGTGTCGAATCTAACGAACGTAATTTGAATGCATTCACGATTATTAATTCGTGCGAGGCTTTTCTTTTTTTTCTTTTTTTTTTTCGAGAGTGAGAGAGAGAGAGAGAGAGAGAGAGAGAGAGAGAGAGAGAGAGAGAGAGAGGGAGAAAACGTGATTGCGATCAAAGGACTAAGTAAATTCATTTATTTTATTTTTTTTTTTTTTCGTATCCTTAGATAACGAGCACGCGATAAAATTGAATGAACCTATGTGACTAAATTAAACAATGAATGTAAGTACTTTTGTGCACAGTGTACATAATTTACAAATTATATATATATATATATATATATATATATATATATATATATATATATGTTCGTATTTTGAAAGTTTTATTTCATGAAAAAGAAAAGAATGAAAAGAAAAAGGGAAAAATAAAATTTTATTCTCATTTCATATCCAAAGAGTTTTTCCATATTTCTCTTTCTTAAGTATAAACTTTATATCTATTGTTTTAGTACAATACAATTATATATCGGCATAAGTAATATTTAAAAATTTTTTGCAATGTAAATAATTATTTCTATAGACTAAAGGATTAAGTAGAAACATGATGTAAGTGCTTTAATCTCTCTTCGGCATTTTTTTGTAATATTAAAAGAAATAATGACGTTAAAGGAAAAAAGAAACAAGAACAAAAAAAAAAAAAAAGAAAAAGAAAAGAAAAGAAAAAAAGAAACGAAAGAGAAATATTTAATCCATCGGATGGAGAAAAATATTGTCTCACTTTTTTTCCCCCTGATCAAATCATAATGAATTTTCTTCTTGCTGATTTACATTATGACAAAAGATAATTCGAATATATACTCACACGTTTTTAAACGCATGTATACATATATTTATATATATATAAATTGTATTAACTTTTTATATTCAAAATTTATTTCAAAACTTATTGCACGCTATATAAACGTCAACGAGACAAGATTCCCTTAGTTCTTTAGCCTTTTAGTATTTATCCAATTCAACGTAGTTGCCTTTCGATCCTACCAAGAACAGATTTATTTGTTAATTGAGTTAATTGAGTTGGTAGTAGCTGAATATTTTTAGTCGACCTATAAATGAAGGCGAACAGAAAGATTGAGAAATGTAAAGATAGAGAAAGAGAAAGAGAGAAAAAGAGAAAAAGAGAAAGAGAGAGAGAGAGAGAGGGAGAAAGAGAGGGAGAAAGAGAGAGAGGAAGAGAGAGTGTACCTTTCGTTTTAAGATAATTCCGTGGTAAATATTTACATAGGATAGCTACGTATCCGTTTCGACGACTTTAAAAGGAAACAACAAGGACGAAGAGGAAAAAAAAAGAAAAGAAAAAAAATTGTGAAGCCACGTGGAAGAAAACATTTAATCCTATTACTCCTACGTACAGATAAATATATATATATATATATATATTAACTCTTAACAAGCAATAATAATCTACGTAGTAACGAAAGGATATTCGATTTCTTCGAACGTAAAAAAATTAGGTTGATTTACGTTTCCACGTATTCATTACTTTTGTATACTTAATTAATTTTTTTTAATTTTGTTTTATTTCGTTACGTTTTTTTATCTTTCTTTATTAATGATTATTCGATTTTAATCATGTACATAAATACAAATGTATATATGATTGAATTTCTCATCTTACATATATATCTTCTGTATCACTATAATTTTTATCGTACAAAGAAAAATATTACTGTCTATGCAATGATATTTGCATATCTAAGAATATATATATATATATATAATAATGCGTAATGATCAAACTAAAATTAATATTCAATTTCTCTATTTCTGTCACGTTTAATAAAAATTCTAATACTTCAAGTAAATATTCCAATATTTATGTAAACTTTTTAAATCCATAATTTGTTTTGTTTTTTTTCCACGAGAATGTCGTCAATTGTCAAATTTAACATCATAATGGAATAATTAATGTCTAATAAATCGATATTTACATAAATAAATAAATAATAATGATAAAAGAAAAAAATAGAAGGAGCAAAAAAAAAAAGAGAGAGAGAGAGAGAGAGAGAGAAAATGAACGAGACACATAGAAAATCAATACCTGACGGAATAATCAATATTTAATAGATCAATAAATAAATAAATAATATCGATAAAAAAAGGAAAACAAAATAGAATGAAAAAAAGAAAGAAGAAGAAAAGACAGAAAACAACGAACGGGATACGTAGAAAATCGTGAATAATTAATATCTGAGTTATTAATATCTTATAATAAATCGATAAATAAATAAATAAATAAATAAATAAATAATTTCGATAAAAGAAAAGAAGAAAAGATAAAAAGAGAGAGGATAACGAAATAAAAAAAAAAATAAAGAATAAGTAGCAAATATATATATACATATGGGAAGGGTAAATAGATAAACCGGTGGTGAGTACCCTCATTATGCATCACTAATGTCTTCCCGATATACATATATACATATATAAATATATATATATTTATATATATATATATATGTATATATTATCTACCATTATTTTCATTGTTATGTTACATTAATCGAAAGCGGTCAAAGCAATTTGTATAAATGCCTCTTCGTTATTTTATAGACGTGCACGTAGAATATATATTTAGACACGAGTATCCAGTACCGAGTACTGAACACATACATACATACATATTATATATATATATATATATATATATATATATATATATATATATATATATACATACACACAATCACACCCACACAACTACGTCGAAAGTTACTACATGAAATTGCACTTGTTTGCTACGGAACACATTTTCGCGCAGCCATTTCGCTCGAAACTAATCCAATTCTCTTGGATACTAATACGTACGAGTACATTAAGGAGCAATTTGAAAGTGGTCAATAGGTAAAAAAGGCCAAAGGAATAGGTAGCTTCTAATTTTTTTTATTTATTGATTTGTAACGTGCGTTCTATCACACGGCCACAAATGCATGTTTATTTTTTACTTCATCAGCTTGTTCCTTTTTTCTTTTCTTTTTTGTTTCGCCCAAATTCCTCTTGCAATAGCAAAGTAATTAAAAGTTAATATTATGTGAGACAAGTAAAAATGCATTTTGTAAAGCATTTTATTCGATAGTTTCTACGATTCTTCGATATTATTTACGTGCACTGTATTCTAACGTGTTATTAGAAGAAAAAGATATTGAATAAATAAATGAAAGAAAAGAAAAAAAAAAGAAAAACACAAACAAACAAACAAACAAACAAAAAAAGAAGAAAGAAATGAAAGAAAGGAAATCTCGCCAGGTATGTGTGCATGTAATATTTCGAAAAAGGGAAGAAATAAAAAGACGCCTACGTTGTTTGTTGAATACCAAAAGGCAGAATCAAAAAAAAAAAAAAAAAAGAAAAAAAAAGAAAAAAAGGAAAGAAAAGAAAAAAAAAAGAAAAAAAAAGAAAAGAAAAAAGAAAAGAAAAAAGAAAAGAAAAAGAAATAAAAAGAAATCTCAAACGGTGCTCGCTCGCATATAATAGCAATTCAATTTGCTGTATTCAACGGATCACGTACGATTTGCCAGTGGTATGGGTTGGGCGTGGGGGTGGGGGAGGGGGAGGACGGTTAAAGGAGGAGGGTTAAAGGGAAGGAAGGTTCGAGGGAAACTCTACGTTTGGATTGCCTTACGAGAAGCTGTTATAGAAGCACGAAGTGAAATTCGAAAGCGGTCATCTACATACGTATGTAAGTGTGTGACTTGCCATATGCAACAATATGTTACTCGGCAAATTTATCGGATTATTCTCGAAAACAGGATATATATATATATATATATATATATATATATATATATATATATATACCCTCGTCCCACTACCCCTCTTTCCCCCATCCATTTGTTCGAATTTTCATTCTTTTCTTGTATAATACAACTACATTCGATATTTGTATAATTTTATTAATATCGGCTTCTTCTTATCCTCTTCCTCCTCCTCTTCTTTTTTTATTTCTTTTTATTCTTTTTATTTATTTACTTCTTTTTTTTTTTTGTAAAATATTCACTTTCTCAATTTTGTCAACTAAAATATTCATTTCATTGTGAATATTTCTCTCTCTCTCTCTCTCTCTCTCTCTCTCTCTCTCTCTCTCTTATCTTGATCTTTTTCTCTTCAGAAAGATGAAAAAAAAAAAAAGAAAGAAAGTAGAAAAAAAAGAAAAGAAAAGAAAAGGAAAAAAGAGAGCTTCTTAAGAGTTCAAGAAATCCCATAGGACGATGAAGTTCTTTATCCCGAAGGGAAAGTATCACGTTTTCTATGGGAATTACAGTAAAGAAAACGTAAGAAAACCTTCTCCCTTCTTCCATAGTTATGCGTTCCACGATGCTACGTGACACTTAATTTTTACGATCTTTACGTTGTCATTGAGATGCAGCTCTCGGTTATTCCGAGTTGTTGCTTTTACCCCTGCTCCCACCCTTCTCTCCATCTCTCTCTCTCTCTCTCTCTCTCTCTCTCTCTCTCTCACTCTTTTCTCTCAGCAGATCGAAGTTTCTTTCTATCGGAGCTTTTCATCGTTCATCGCGCGACGTAATTGGCTCTTGCGAAAAGCTCGATGAACGACGCTGAACGTTCTGTTTCCCATTGGAATATATATATATATATATATATATATATATATATATGTATATATATATATATATATATTTAATCGAAAGGAAAAGAAAGAAAAAAAGCAATAAAAAAAGATCAGAAAAAAACAGAAAAAGAAAAAGAAAAAAATGAAGAAGAAGAAATATAAGATATAAAGCTCGGATGGAAAGGGAATAGTAATTACGATGATGATGATGATGATGATGATGACGATGACGATGAATGAAAAAAGTATATATAAATGGACTTTAATCTTTTTTTACCGAACTTTAACGTCCCTTTCGAAAGTCCGATTATCCTCGTGATATTCTTCTTCTTCTTTTTTTTTTCTTTTTTTTTTTTTTATTTTAGCATTGTTATTATTATTATTTTTTTTTTATCCTCATCTACGCGCGATATAATCGACACAATCTATTACTTTTTACAGTTTCGTTTTAATCGTGGCCAATCCTGCCATCGGCATATGATCCTCCCATAAACGAGTTTTCTCATTTAATATCACAATAAATGTATGGATGTACGTTAATGAATAACCCGTTCGTTGTATTGAGAGATTTGTTGGAAATTACTAACCAACGTAGAGAGTTTCGTTTGACGTCGAGATTCAAAGGGCGCTCGCATAGAAACGAAGGTATTTAACCTATGCGAACCTTGAATACTTTAATTATGCTTCTGGATATAGCACGGCCAGTTGATCACAGTAAAATTAACGTTAATATCATTGAGTATTTATATTAGTAGATGTTATCTATTTTATTCATGAAACGGTATTATTATTCGCGAAGGTTTGTTATCACGTAGATAATATACATATGTATGTATATAAAAGGTGTATTTACATTTTATTTATTTATTTATTTTTTTTTTTCTATTTCTTTTTCTTTCTCTTTTTTCATACGACACAGTTGACGTTTAATCTTTTTGAACGTTTTATCATAAACAAAATTTACGTTAATACCGTCATCCCAAAGAAATTTTATCGCTGAACAATATTTTATGTCGTTGCTTCTTTCTCTTTCTTTCTTTCTTTCTTTATTTATTTATTTATTTTCTCTTTATTATGTTACAAACAAATATGAAAAACATATGCAATTAAAGGTCATTATTAGCATTTAATATTGAATGGAAATTAATTTTCTTAATGCCTATAAAATGACATTTTCCCTGGATATGATACAATAAAATTTATTATACTCTCTTCGTGCATTTCACTTTATATTTCTAATAGTATGGGAACAAAGTGAGAGAGAGAGAGAGATAGAGATAGAGAGGAAAAGGATGAAATTCTATCGTTTAAGGTTTAATTTTCGATACAAATAATAATAATAATAATAATAATAATAATAATAATAATATGCAATATTAATGCAAATTTAATAACAGTTTAGTACGAATGATCGAATTAATATATACTTTTTATATCAAAAGATTTCTCTCTCTCCCTCCCCTCTCTCTCGCTCTTTCTCCTTCTAACTTTATATTTGAATCGATCAACTAAAAAGCGAAAAAAAGAAACATATAAATAAAAAAGAAGGTGTAGATAAACAAAAGAGAAAAGAATAATGCTCGTATCAGTTTCATTTTGAAAATAGAAACGTGTGTATCGAACGGCTTAATGTATCTCTATTCGTATGGTGCGATCAATCGTAATAGCATGAGCGGATTCGATATGCCGGTATTTCGGCTGATTAACTCGGTATCTCGCTTACATTTCCCCCTCGACCTTACCGGACATTCGATTATACGATAAACAGACACGAGAATTAATGCAAATTATTTCAGTCGCGAAGTTATTACGTGGTCGTCGTTCGTTATAGCGCGATAATTGGTCCTTTGTGTTGGCAGTACGACGTTGAAGTTTATGTATGTATGTATACGTATACGTGGAGCTTCGTTAATTGGAAATGCGAGAAGGAGTGAAAGCGAAAGAGAGAGAAAAAGAAAAAAAGAAAAAAAAAGAGAAAGAAAATAATTTAATAAAAATGAGCTTCGTAGAAAAAATTTTTCTACTTATAGATTAACGAATACGATGAAATTATTTGACAATTTGTCTGCGTATTTCTCAAAGAAAATAAGAAAAAAAAAAGAAAAAAAAAAAAAGAAAAAAAAAGAAAAAGAAAGAAAAATACGACGATGATCCTTTTACAATTCGAAATATTTCATTATATGTAATTATTTGCAAAGAAACGATTTTATCTTTTAACGCGTCTTGTTGTATTATCAAAGTTGGACTCTTTGAAATTCAATTAATCAATCGTTCCAATAATCGAGAATCTATTTAACTACTTTATCAATGATAAAGTTAAATATCTCGCAAAGTTATTATCATTTACATAAACAGGTACACTAACTTATATTTTATGTATAAGAAGATTCTACGTTGTCTATGGGAAATAAATAAAGTTTATCACGGTTCACGAAAAACAAATTAAAAGAAATAAATAAGAGTGTATCAATAGATTCCATTTGATGTAATTTTCTTTAAGAATTTAATCATAAAATACACGCTTACGTATATATACATACGTGTACATAACGATTTACATTATATTCATAGATACATATGCATATATATATGTATGTATGTATGTATGTATGTATGTATGTATGTATGTATGTATGTATGTATGTATGTATGTATGTATATGTAATACATATATCGATGTCACGAATTTTGAGTAACAATCGACGATTTTGCGATAACGTTTAGTATCTCGAATATTTTCCTGCACCGTCGAATTTACCGGATCGCGATTTTTCCCCATTCATCGAAGCGAAACGATTTTCGAAGCACGCGCTTCCGTAGAGAGTCGGATTTCGTAAAATACGTTTGCGAGGCCTCACCGAACCTTTATCGAATGTCGTACGGTTCGTTGAACGATACATTCCCGTCACGTAATTCGTCGCACTCACTTGCTCGCTACTAGTTTCTCAAGACGAGTGAGATTCAGCTAGAAGAAGATTTTCGATGTTGAGTATCAACCCTTTTTTCTACCATCGAAAAGTTCCACAACAAGGCACAATTGTATTTTATATATGTATATATATATATATAATTTTTTTTTTTTGAAAGCCCATCAATCGTATGCAGTCATGACGTTGTAAGAACGTCATCAAAAGAACAAATCAATTTTTTTCTTAATTTATTTTATTAAATCTATTATTATTACTTCTTTCATTCTATTTTTATTAATTAAATTCATATATCAGTTTGATCATATAAGATATTTTTTTCGTTAATTTTTGATTTAATCCCAACGAAATGTACTGGGTCATGTTTTTCTTTTTTTTTTTTTCTTTTTTTTTTTTTTTCTTTTTGTTTTATTTTATATCGCCATTCGTCAGGAATAAAATTTTTATGCGCCATCCTGGCTTACGATTAATCTTTCTTGCGATAGTAAATGTGACGACTGGCTCTGTGCGTAAGAAAGAAAGATTTTATATGAAGAAATAAAAGAGATAATACTTACCAGGTACCATTGTTCTTTAAATAACGGATCGGTGAATAAATTTTGAAAGGGTACACCTCGATTTCTTTGACGATGAAACGACGCTTGTCTCGGTCGCGGTCCAAAATCTTCAAAGAACGGAGGATAATCGCCAAAAGTGGCAAAGGATGTCGCTTCGAAATCTCTCTTCTTACGTTTTCTTTCATGTTGCTGCTGGAACCAGTGCACCTGCAAAACGACAGATATTTTTCTTTTTTCTCTTTATTTATTTACTTTTTATATCTTCGAATTTGTATTTCTATGAGTTCTTTGAATAACAGATTTTTTTTCTTTCTCTCGTAATGCCAAGAAAATCATAGATGAATATGACGATGATAAATTTTTATTTATAGCGATCGGCTTTTCTCATTTTTAAAGAAGAAATAGCTTCAGTTTTATATATAATTAATTAATTAATCGCTTTATCTTTTCTATTTTCTTCTTCTTCTCGACAGAAACGAAATGACATCTATCAACGTTTCACGCTATCTATCCTTCTACCACTTATCTCACATTTTGGCACGGTATTCGTTTATTTAGCCGACATTAACACGATGGGCAGAGAGAGAGCGAGAGAGAGAGAGAGAGAGAGAAAGCTTTATACGAATTTTCACGGCACATTTCTTAAAATAAATATCGCGGAAATAATCGGTGAGCGCGTTGGTAGTACAATTAACGTCGATTCGACGCTCGATAAATTTCCCATCTTTTCCTTGCTTTCTTTCTCACTCTTTTCCTTTTTCTTTTTGCTTTCTACGAGAGGATAAAGTTGGACGCGTAAAACGCAAGCGCGCAGTTACGAGCGTGTAAATTAGTTGAACTCTTGACGTCAAATGGCGATGTCGTTTTACTTTCATTTGCCGCGAAATATCCACGCTTTTCGTGAATTTCTCTCCCTCTCTCTCTCTCTCTCTATATATATATATATATATATATATATATATATATATTATGTATATATGGATAGAAGGAGAGAGGGAGAGAGAGAGAGAGAAAGAAGGATGGAACACAAGAGAATGAAAGAGAGAGGGTTTGATGGTCGTTAGGACGCGGATCGGCGAACATGCGGGTCGTTAATCGAGCAATCAACGAAAAACGTTCTCGGAATGAAGAGCTTTAATTTGAGAGAGTACCGAACGGCCGAGTAGAACGAGAAAATCGTCTATTTCGACTTTCGTTCATGCGTATCTTCTCTCTCTCTCTCTCTCTCTCTCTCTCTCTTTGTTTTTTTACCTACTACCGAAAAAGTCAGAAAATAAAAAAAAAATTGTATAGAGAGAGCCGAGATTTGTATTAGCTTCTTTTTTTTCTTTCCATATTTTATTACATATATATATATATATATATATATATATATATATATATATATGTATAAATATTTGTTTATAATATTATTTATTTATATATATATATATATATATATATATATATCAGTTTATCTCATATTTTGTATTAAACATTACGTATAATTTTTACATTTCTTTATATATAATAAAATAAAATAAATTTACTTTTTATTTTCTCTAGTTTCTCTCTTTCTCTCTCTCTCTTTCTTTTTCTCTCTTTCTCTCTCTACCTGTCTCTGTCTTGCAATTCCCCTTTCACCGGCGCGAGATTCACGATCTTTGCATTTTGGCAACGATCCAGAATGCAAGGCGGGTTACGCATTGTACGGATCGGCCGAGTTCCGAGTTCTGATGTTCGTGTCCACTACTACATAACAATGACGATGACGACAACTACGACAACGAAGACGACGATGAGGAACAGGATGAGGAGGACGAGAACGAGGATGAGGACGAGGATACGACATTTACGAAAATGCATCCTATGAATCACGAACGCTAAGGTAGACTCTCTCTCTCTCTCTCTCTCTCTCTCTCTTTCTCTCTCTCTCTCTCTCTCTCTCTCTCTCTTCTGATCGTTCGCGGCTCAACGATTTCGAGTCTATCTCAACAAGGTCGTTTCCGAAAGGACGAAACGTTCAAATGCTTCGAGAATGCACAATCGAATGGAGGAATCTCTTCTCTCTCTCTCTCTCTCTCTCTCTCTCTCTATCTCTATCTCTCTATTTATCTATCTCTCTCTCTTTCTATCGCTGTCTATCTCTATTTCCTTCGTCTTTCGATGCCACAATATCGTACGCCCGAGAAATCATAACCTTATGTTATTTGAAGGTTTAATCGAACGAATATATATCACTACGAGGAACATAACACGTTTCTATTGGATCTCTAATTGCAATTATCAATCAACATAAATATCGACGATTCTTTTGTTTTCTTTTTCATTTTTCCTCTCGTTAAAATCATTAAATAAATCATTCTTGAAATTATCCTTTCCGTACGTACGATTTCGCTCACGTTTCATATATACGTTTACGTGATCAAAATTTCCTTAAGGATTTTTTACCTTAAAATTCTTTCTTTCCTTTTTCCTTTTTTTTTTCCTTATTTCATTCATACAGAATTCTCATAGATGTGCAATCGATCGTTTTATAATTTGCATGCAATCGACGTAAGATTCAAGATAGGCAGGCAAGATCGTTCATAAATCGTTTTCTAGAAATGATCGAAGAAAACGATCCTGCGAATGACTATCTTTTTCATCATCATCTTCTTCTTCTTCTTCTTCATCTTCCAATTTTCTTTTTCCATTTTTTTTTTTCTTTGATCCTTTCGCGAGTCGACCGATATCGATTGATATATTTTGAATAGATAATCGCGCGAACGTAAATAACATAAAACAGCACCGTTTGGAGTATACGTTGAGTCGATCGTAAAACGTAAAAGAGATCGAGAAGGATTTGGAGGGAGGAGGAAAAGGGATTTAAGAGGGGAGGAGGATGAAGCTCGTAAAGTAAACCTGCGGCCATGTCTTCGACGATTATTCGAGAAAACTGCTGTGACATGAACTCGTTATATCCTTAAGTCAGCATAGAAGATACATATTGTATATTCGCGATACATATTATTCATAAATTTGTTCCAAGGATATGACAGAGAGAGAGAGAGAGAGAGAGAGAGAGAGAAGAGAAAATAAAAAAAAATAGAAATAAACGTATGAAAGAGCAGGAAAAGGATAGAAAAAAAAGTAAATAAAAAAAAAAAAAAGAAAAAAGAAAGAAAAAAATAAAGAAAGAACTAAAAGACACGAGGAATATATCGTATGTATTATCGAAGAATGTCGAAAGACGTTCGTCGTTGTTCCCGTCGTTCTACTCGTCGTTGAAGGATCTCCTTCTCGAGAACGTGTAAAAGAGAATCGGCAAATCCTGTCGGCGTCGAAGAAACATCGAAAATCCGCGGCTCGTGTCGTGAATAAGTAATCGCGAGGAGTTGTGAAGGAAAACGAGAGCTCCTTTCCTTAACACTAGAAGAGTTAGACGATATAACACAAGAGAAAAAGAGAGATAGAGATAGAGATAGAGATAGATAGATAGAGAGAGAGAGAGAGAGAGAGAGAGAGAGAGAGAGAGAGAGAGAAAGTATCGATCTCCGAGAATCGAACTTTTCGACACGAATAAATTGGACCCTGTGACCGGAGTCTCTTCTTTTTCGATTTAAATAAAAAGGAGGAAGATAGACGAACGAACGGATAGACAGATATTTCATTTGGGATATAATCATTTTTTTTTTAAACCAAAAATGAAAAAAAAAAAGAAGACCAGAAAATATCCGTAGAAATGTTTAAAAACAGATTCAAATTCGATCGTCGATATATATTTCATTTATATCTCGAGCTTGATTATACCGTAGATAGATAGATGGATAGATAAATAAAAATGAGAGATAAGTATTTCATGTAGAACATCATGTTCGTAAAAAAAAAGAAAAAAAAAGAAGACGAAAAAAAAAGAAAAACTTGTAAAAATAAAAAAAAAAAAAAGAACAGATATTTTCAATTTGATATCTCGAGATCGATTAATTCGATGGATTCGCTTTTTCTTTTTTCTTGTTTTCTTCATCTTCTCTTTTTCTTTTCTTTTCTTTTCTTTTTTTGAAGAATTCGACATTCCTTCCTTTGGTATGCATAAAATTATCCCATAACTTCTCAAGGATTAAATAACGAGCGACTTGGGAATTCGTTTATCGGGGTCACGAATTTGATGTTCACGAATTACGGGCAATAGGTAAACGTTATTCCAAAGTAGAATGAGATCTAGAGAAGAGTAATATCGAAATATCACGGATTCTCTTTTCTCCGAAGACGTACCCCCGCCGTTCGATTTAAAGCGCATCTCGAAGATTCTATTGTCCTGGTAAAGAAAACGCAAGGTAGGTGGTCCCGTCGAGCGTTCTAAAGACAATATTGTCTTTCTCAACACGATAGTATTTTATCGTTTTCTCTGTCTTTCTTAGATAGAAAGAAAGAGAGAGAAAGAGAGTGAGAGAGAGAGAGAGAGAGAGAGAATTCTTCAAGAGTACATTTAAAGACCACCTACAAACGAAAGGGATTTTACTTCAGAAATATCAGAGTTAAGCTTCTCCCTTTTTCGTTGTTTTTTAATATTATTTGCTTCTTCCCTTTATATCAATTTCCTCTGCCTTTCTTCTTTTCCTCGAGAAAATACAGAAAAAAAAAAAGATTACATTCGTATCATTACTGGATTTTCAATCGAACGTTTATCGAGGGGTAATATCATTTTTTTTTACAGTTTCAACTTTCGTAAAATGCGTTCGTCCATATATGATTTCTTTCGGTTTATTATAATCCATCTTAGTTATACTAATCTTATCTAGTTATCGTTAATGGATATAAAGAGATTGTTCAAAGGAAATGGGATAAAACACTTACTCGTGAATCGTCTCTGAGTATTCTGTGATGTGGCTCGCTCTCTGTCAGTGATCTCTTGTTTAATCGTCTATGAGAGAAGAGGAAATAGTTCTTCAGTGAGCCAATCTGTAACAGTTGAAAAATAAATAATTAATTTTTTCCTTTTTTTTTTTTTTTTTTTTATTATTAATCCGTGCGATTAAATCATGCACGATTTATTTGTTCTTTTTTTCATTTTGTTGTATATATATATATATTCTTTTTTTTTTTTTTTAATAAATTTTACGACGGAATAATCCTCGAAAATTTTTTTCAAGGAATAAACTGTATCATTTTTTTATTTAAATATAATTTATTGAAAGAAACTTAAATCGATTTAATCCATTGATTCGTTTCAAAGAACGCCATGAAAGATACATAAAAATGAAAGAGCTAAAATAAGGTAATTGAAAAAAAGGTAATGCGTTATGATGGAGATATCGAGCGATCTTAAAAACTAGATCTTGAAAATATTCTAACCAATATCCTAGGTTATACGGATCGATAGTTTCCCTAGCGATGCATGGTTATAATTCAAATCCCAAAAAGTTCACATACTTTCATATTCCATTCGTCAATTTTACATCCCTAGATAAAGTTCAAACGACTATTACGTATAATAAGGTTTAGTCATATGAAAAGGGAAAATATTCAAACATTTTCTCGTTGTTTAGTTTATCGATAAATGCAACAAGTATCTACTAATGGAATCTTTATTGACCTTGAATGGAAAATATTAAGTAAAGTAGTAAATAGCGTTTTCATACGATTCGTTTGATCATGAAAGTTATCCGAAGCAAATCATTTGAGATATTAAAGGGTTTAATAATTTTTTTTAATTGAATAATAAAAATTATCTTTTTCTTCCTATCTCAATAATAAATATATTCGCACAATTTTTCTTTTCGTTTGTCATTACAATGAGAAATAATATTTAAATGATTTAAATTCGAACATACGAAAATACAATTAATTTAATACATTTTTGTAATAATCTCATTTGATATATTTTTAAACGAGATGGATATTTCGATGTTCCATTTTAAGTAACATATCCTTTATATAAAACATAAAGTAATACGTACGGAGCTAATGAAAAAATCTTTTTATCTCGACATATTGGAATTTCTTCTGAGTAGTTCAGAAACACCTAGATAGAAAATTTGGACAATATCCGTCGAGAGATAGGAAAGAAATCTCGTAATATCGATTCTTTACGTTCTCTCTCTCTCTCTCCCTTTCTATCTAAAGATAGAAGTTGATTTAGCCATTTTATCGTATTACGATTTCTTTTCTGATAAATTTTTTTGATCCTCTTTAGATCCTTCTATTTCTTTTCGATGTTATGCAATTTAAAAAAAAAAAGAGAAAAAGTTCTTTCAAAACAAGCTCTTTTAACGACACACGCGATGATTAAGGAAAAAAAGCCATGAAATTTTTTTCGAATCCGGAACGAGTTCAGAGCGATGTATAGAAAAAAAAAAGAAAAAAAAAAAAAACAAAAAAAAGAAAAGAGAAGCTGACTGTAAAATTGATTTCGTCGGTTTTCCATTTTCCCTTTGACTTCGACCGAAAACTCTCTCCCCTTTCCCTCCAGCTCTCTCTCTCTCTCTCTCTCTCTCTCTCACTCTCTGTCTCTCTTTCTCTCTCTTCTTTTTTTTTAACCACTGCAATATGCACTCGTCATCATACGATATCTATCGTTCGACGGCCAATGCCAGGAAGCTTAATAATTTTTCCTCACTCACGTAATAATACCGTTTTGGTTCTTTATATGTCCCTGCATCATTAAATTTTTTATTTCGTCTCCTTTTTTGTTTTATTTTACATTACAGATGGAGATCGCATATACGTACCTTGGTCATCGCGACGAGCATACTAATTAATGCACGATTAAATGCAGATATACATCTATATATATCTATATATATCTATATATATATATATATACTTGTGTTTCGAATATATGAATTATACTTTTTATTTTCCTATAATTTTTTTTTTTTTATTTTATTTTATTTTTTTCTAAATCACTCATATAACGAATGAGTTTGAGAATCAATTCGAAATACATATATGTACATACGTATTTACATTTTAGATATGCATCCAAGGGTTTTAGTAAATTAAAAATATATATATATATATGTGTGTGTGTGTGTGTGTGTGTATGTAGCTGAATCAACGATAAAAGCTTTTTATATTACTACTACTGACTCTAGCGATCCTAAGAAAAGTAAGCCATCGCATGAACTTTTCAATTCTCACGTATTTTCGTGGTCTATCTCTCGCATTATGCGCAATAGCCTCGTTTTATTTCGCGCACGTTTCGTTAAGTTACGTAGGAGAATAAGTAGAGTGAGATGAAATAGAGAAAAAGAAAAATGAGCGAGTTAGAAAGAGAGTTAGAGATAAAGAGAGAAAGAGAGAGAGAGTAAAACAGGGAATAGATGTAGAGATAGAAGCTCTCTGAACGTGCTCCAGCCGTCTTCTTACCAAAATTACGAATCCTGTCGCGGATCAAGAACGTGAAAAGAATTTCACTGTTGGATCCCTTTTTGTAACCTTACGGATCTTGGAATAAGTATCCTTTTCCTTTCTTCCTTTAACGCATGCCTCGTAAATGGACGCATCTTGTACACGTCTATAACTGATTCTTTCGTTGAAATGAAATGAACATTCGTATTTTTAAAAAAATATACATATATATATATATTTATAATACGTACGTACATAAATACATACGTACGAACATTCGATTATTATTAAATGTAAAACGTGATACTATTTCTTATCGATTTTTAGTTTATTTCTTTTCTTTTTTTTTTTCTTTATTTGGTTGTAAATCGATAAAAAAACAATAAGGTTTGAATTTCATTAATTGCTTCGTCGTTTCAATTTAAATGTCTGGGGAGTTTTTTTTTAGAACAAAAAAAAATAGATTAGAAAATATCTAAAGAGAGAGAAAAATTTTTGTAGAAAAACATTACGTACACATACTCACACACACATACACACACACATATGTATATATATATCTGGAGTTGACCATAATAAATATTGTAGGAATTTTTAATATAAGAAATAGTAGCATTGTTCATTTTTATATTAAATATTAAACAAAATACTTTTTATAATGTAGATTTATATCGTTTTTAAATATAAAATGTTAAAAGTTTTTAATAAAAAATATTTTATAATGTTATCCATTTAATAAAAAAAAATTAGTAATACATTTTTTTTTTTTTCTATAAAAAAATACAAAGACATGCAACTTATCCAAAATTCCTACAGTAATACTTATTTGGCCAAAGTCAATAATAAAGATGATAACATTATTAATAATAATAATAATAATAATAATAATAATAATAACAAAACTAATATATCGACTATTATAAGAATTAAATATTAAAATAATGATATATATATATATATATATATATATATCATATAACGTTGTTAAAAATGTAAATGAAATATTATAATTTTCCATTCTTTCTTTCAACTTTCCTTTCTCTACTTTTCTTCATTCATTGATCGATACGAAAAGAACCCGATAAGATTAACGGCGCAGAGACGAATTTTCTTCTTCTCTGTCTCTTCCCTTTATCTTCCGAGAGATTCTCTTTCGAGAATTCTTGAATAATTCGTCGTTAGTACGGGGGATGCATACGAATCCTGTGAAAGTTAAGAAAGTTCTTGGACGTTCTCGCGTAATGTAGGCAGCGAAGTAATAAGAGATTTAAAAAGCGAAAGGAGCCATCTAAGAAAGGAATTTCTCTCTCTCCCTCTCTCTCTCTCTCTCTTTCTCTCTTTCTCTCTCTTTCTTCTTTCTTTTTACATTTTTTTTCTGACTGTACTAAGAAAGAAACAGACAGAGAAAAACATGCTTTTGACAGTCTTCTCTCTCTCTTTCTTTCTTTTTTTTTTTTCTTTTTCTTTTTCTTTTGACGTCTAACACGCATCACTTTCCCTCGATTAAGAAAATTTTCTTAAAAAACATAAGGGATGCTTTTCATAGAATCATATTTGAAAGCTTCAAAAGTGAGTGAGAGAGAGAGAGAGTGAGAGAGAGAGAGATAATCGATGAATTTCCTTCGGGCACGTAATTTGTGATTCTCTCGACGAAATAAGCTCGAGTCACGCGATCTTAGCTTTGTAGGAATATTACGAACATTATAAGATTAACCGATGTAGATGATACCTTACTTTGAAATTATAGGGATCGCTCAATTAGCTTTATTAATGAATATCGTGAAACTTTTTATGAAACACCATTTCGCAATCCTCGAAGTGAACTTTCAATCGGATTCATTCTGGAGATTATGATTAAAAAAAAAAAAGAAAAAAGAAAGGGGAAAAAAATCCTTACATTTTAAATAAGATTTAATGTTTTCATCTCGAGTGAATTTTTCTTTTTTTTCTTTTTTCTTTCTTAATTTTTTATTTTTTTTTTTTTTTATACGGAAAAAGGAACATGTCCGCGAGAATTAATGAAGAATACTAAATCGAAGAAGGGAATATAAATGTTCTCTACGTTAGTACCATTCGATTTCGATTTATTATGGTGGAAACACATCTTACACGGGGAAGAAAAAAGGGAAAAAATATGAGAGAGAGAGAGAGAGAGAGAGAGAGAGAGAGAGAGAGAGAGAGAGAAGAAAAGAAATGGAAGAAATAAAAGGAACTCGTTTAAACGAGTATAAAACGAACGTTCGAAAGACATTTCGAATTTTAATTCTCATTTATATCTATTACTAGATATATCGATCGAATAATATCGTTTCACGGTTAGTTAAACGCTTATCCCAAGACGACGATGATGACATCGACGACGACGACGACGACGACGACGACGACGACTAGAACGACGATGACGACGATGTAGCACACATAATATAAAAGTTCTATATAATTTTCTCGCAAAATCCATTTATCTTGAATTCATCGATCGTATATTATCGAGAGATAAGAAAGAAGATAAGAGATCTCATGTGTGTTCAGTAATAATTAGAACTCCAAACGTTTCTCATTGGATATAATCATAATTGACCATAATTTTTGTCTTTGAGCAATTTATGAAAAGAAAATATACGAAATTTATAATATAATAATATCTAATAATATATGTGATAGTATATAGTTTACGATGGGGATATAGCTTTGAAAAACGTTACGATCCTTTTCAATGGAATACTGTTGTAAAAAGAAAATAAAGAAAATAAAAAAAAGAGAGAGAGAGAGAGAGAGAGAGAGCATTAATGGAGGGTTGAAAAATAAAGCAACAACAATACGAAGATCTTTTATCTTGTTCTACCAATGGAATCTTATGGTAAAAAAGGAAGAAAGAGAGAGACAGAGAGTAAAAGAGAAATAGAAAGAGAGAGAGAGAGAGAGAGAGAGAGAGAGAGAGAGAGAGAGAGAAGACTATTACTTCTACGTGTATTGAAGAAAGGTTTACTTTTCGAAGTACGACTCGTCGATTCGTATTTCTTCTGCGAAGAACAACGGGGGCAAGATCTTAGATAGTATACTTAGTACCGACTCCCACGAAAAGAGGATTTTTGGTCGTTTGGTGTTCCATAGAATTGCCATGAAACGTAGTCGTAAGAGATAGAAGGAAATCGATACTTCGTAGAATATTCCTTATTAATTAATATTGTTATCAACTATGATTAATTACGACGTAAGTAAGGATTTACTTGATTACTAACTTTTTTCATTGCAAATTATTTTTATTTTTACGTTGTAGTGAAAGGAGAAAGGAAGAAGAAGAAAAAAAAAAAAAAGAAAAAAAAAGAAAATAGAAAAGGGAAAATATTTTAGATACGTGTATAATAATATTTTTGAGTAATAAAAGAATTAGAGAATAAAACAAAAGCTTCCCAATATATTCATATATCTCAATTATTATTTAAATTATTTAAATTATTTACATACATATATATATATATATACATATGTATATATGTATGTATGACACGGTTACGCACACATATTTGGCTCTTTTAGAAATTCAGAGATAACGAAAGCATTTTTATTAATTCACAGAGAACATGATTTTAAATGCCAACCGATGGGCTTATTCTGTTCCGGTCTGATCGTTCTCGGAGCTACGAGAAACAAAAGATTTGACTACGAAAAGATAGATGATGGATGGGAAGAGAGATAAAAAAAACAGAGAGAGAGAGAGAGAGAGCGAAATAAAAAATGTGTCGATGCATTGGAGAGAGGAACGATAGGACGATAAAATCTCGCGTTCATCGCGACGGCAGGGCTGGTCGGTGCCATTAGCCCTCATAATACATTCATGCATCACCCATGGCAACCAATTGTATGACTTAAGCTCGTTCACCTAGCTCGCCATTCAAATTCATTCTTTAGCTTTTTCTACGAATAGATAATAAAAAGAAAGACAGAGAGAAGAGCAGAAAATAAAGAGAAAAGCAGAGTGTTTTTTGTTCATTTCTTTTTTTTTTCTTTTTTTTTTCCTTTTTTTAATATTACTTTACTGTTTTTCCTCGGCACTCTTTTCGTTTTTTCCTTCTTTTTCTTTTCTTTTTCTTTTTCTTTTTCTTTTTTTTTTTTTTTTTTTGACTCGAGAAACGAAAAGCCATTAGCGATCTTCGATAGAAAATAGATTCCGAACTTGTGGTATTCAATTAGGAAATTGACTTAGGGTTAACTGATTGTGAGTGGGACGAGACAAAGACGCCTTAGGGGGTTCGTATCTAAATGTAGGTGGTTATGGTGGTGGTCGCTTCAATGGCAATGCTATTGTCAGCGGAAAATTTGCCGAAACTATTCCTTGTTCGTTTACTCAAATGGCTTCTCACAACTATTGAGTGAGAATTCGAAGTGGCAAATCGTTACTAATCTTACGAAGTAATGTATGTATTATATAATGTATAATGTATATATATATATATATATATATATATATATATATATATGTAGGTTTTATATATCTATACACCTAGTTATCTAGTTACATACATATATTATTGCAACGACTGGATGTGTGAAGTTAATTTAAAAAAAAAGAACAACAAAAAAAATTTGTGAAGAAATATGAAAAACAAAAGATAAGGGAAGGAAAAAGGAAGGAAGAAAGAGAGAGAGAGAGAGAGAGAGAGAGAGAGAGATCGCAAATATTAACTTTTACGTTTATTCCTCCTCTGTTTTAATTAAAACGCATTTCTCTGTGTTAATTAAACTACGTAGTAAAAGCGTTGCGTATCGACAAGTTTAAATCAAATTAATTATGAAGGATGCAGGATACCTATTAAAACCTTCATGGATCCAATAGCTATTTTATACTATTCATAAGTTTTCCTGTTTAAAAGAAAACAAAGGAAGGACGACCTTGAAAAATTATTTTACCGTTTGATTGTATACATACGTAGTACGATTAATAATCCCTACTTTTATCTAAGAGTATACGTTAACATTATGTTTCGCAAAGGGGGAGGGGGGGAAAGAAAATGCACGACGGAAATAGTGCATATAAATTCGTAAAACTTTCTCGTTCATTTATATATATAATATATAATTGGCCAATGCATAGGTATTAGTAAATAATAGTTTTCCGACAAAAAAAAAAAGAAAAAAAGAAAAAAAAAAAAAGAAAAAAGGGAGAAGGTAAAAAAAAAAAAAAAAAAAAAAAAAGGTATTAAAATCAAAATATATAATGAATCGATAAATCATTAAACGGATGTATGCATTCATTTGCATGACATTTAAAAATTCTACTTGATTACTTATACATACAAATCATGAATTTTCTCATATACCTACGTACATAGATCCATACGATGTGTATATGACAACTACATACAAAAATTTATTATATAAAGAAAATTCCCCAAATAATCATAGTATTCCCATAGCTAATAATTCGTATGGTGGTAAGCAATAACGATAGATATCATTGCAATCATAAAATAGAAACTAATTTCGTCACGCACTTTTGATTACGACGATTCGGATTGAAATACGAATATACATCAACGTTTTTGTAATACCGAAAACGTATGTATTTCTGATAAATGTACATAGTATATAAATATCCAATACGTATCTATACGTAATACATATGTTATATATAATCTTTCTTCTTGTTGTGACCTTATAATGCTATGATCGAATTCATTTAAAATTCGATTAATAATATATTAATATATTTTTACGCTGGTTATTTTTCTTTTTTTTAAACTTACTTCGGCAATCGGAGGAAGGGAAAAAAACAAGAACTTTTTGAAGAGGAAAAGGATTGTTAGATTCTAGAACGAAAGGACTAGAAAGGGTAGTTTCTATATATGTATATGTGGTAGTGTGTATGTGTGTGTGTGTGTGAGAGAGAGAGAGAGATAGAGAGAGGAAGAGAAAGAGAGAGAAATATAGGAAATAGAGAGAGGTGAGAGGGCGTATACGTACGTAGGGCGATTTATCGTACCTCGATGGAACACACAACGAGGTTCACGAGTATGGCGACGTGCGAGGATGTACGATGCATGTACACGGACTTTCCTCCTTCTCCTCCACCTCTTCACCACTTCATTCCTCTTTGCTTCTCACCACTGTTCTCCTCCACCACTCATTCTGATTCTCTCTCTCTCTCTCTCTCTCTCTCTCTCTCTCCTTGTCTCTTTTCCTCTGGTTACATGGAAAACCGTTCGAAGCACAGAGCCGTGGTGCGACTACCGGATGAGATAACCTACCTGAATAGGCTTCGAAACTGTTAGCTTGACTGGAGAATGATAGTGGTAGTGGTAGTGATGATAATGGTAGTAGAGTGGGGAGATATAGGTACCAATGGCAGGAATTGAGGATAAGTGGGGATAAAACCGCTAAATCAAAGTACCGGCGAATGTCTTAAAGATAACAAACGCTTTCGAGGTTCGCAAAAGGTCATCGGGCTATATTTACATTCGTATTTCTCCGAGTTCGAAGAAGACAAAACAAAATGAAAACGTACGATAAAGTAAGTGAAATGTAACGAAACGAAATAAAATGAAATTAATTCTTTGGAAAATATTTCTTCATTTTTATTATCTCTCAATTGTTATTTTCTTTGAATTTTACATATGTTTATGCACGCCTCGTCGCGTACTTTGCGAAAAATAATCGTAAGATAAAAGATCTTTGTTATTATATAGTACAATCGTTAGACGTTCTGTAGTATTTACGTTGTTTACATTTTCTACGCATGTATGTATATATATATATATATATTATACTATTTCGATAATTAGAAAATTTCTCCTCTGAGAAATTTGTATAATTATTTATATATGTACATACATATATACATATATACATATATACAT
>NC_062209.1:2854532-2877032 GCF_912470025.1 Vespa velutina
ATGGGATAAATATAAAGTAATAATCGTTCATTGAAAATCGATAGATACGAGAGTATATATATATATATATATATGTTTTAATTGATTATTTAAGTAAAATATCGTTTAATGAAATTTCATTGAAAAGTGATTTCATTGAAAATTATTAATCAAATTATTATTGGTTTGTAATGATTTATGTTTTTTTTCTTTTCTTTGGTATTATTTCTTAGACAATTCAATACACTCTAGTAAATTAAAATATTAAAACAGATTTGTTTAAATTATTTGTTTGATAATATTCTAGATCCATATAAACATATATATATATATATATATATATATATAATTTTATTAATAAAAGAGGGAAAGTTGTTGTCTTCGAAAATTAATCTCTCAATGATTTCATTCATTCTATACGTATCATTATAGGCCATCAGGGCAAATCTTCGAAATCATAAGACTTTTACTTTTATTATCATTCCCATCACGTATAATCGATATCGTTTTCTTTAATATAACAAATTTGGTCACTCTTTTTAAAAGGAAAAAAAAAAAAAAAAAAAAAAAAACAAAAAGAAAAAAAAAAGTACGTAACACCTTTGGACGATCAGAGAAATTTTCATTTGTCTTATTTATTCGCGATAAATTCGATGGAAATGGGAGTGAATCGAACAAAAAAAAAAAAAAAAAAGGAAAAAAAAAAGAAAAAAAAGGAAAAAAATAAAAAAAGATGGAGAAAATTTTTTTCACCAAACGTACGTACGTACGTACGTACAAGTGATTCTTTTGTTTCTTATTTCCGGTTTTCGGATCAGTCCGACACGCGATTCGATTCAACGGTTCGCGAATAAAATCGCGAGAATAACGTTGCATAGAAAAGCGACAATAATAACAAAACCGAAGTTCGGTGTTAGTTGTTATCCGACAATACTCGTGGTGGTTTCAAAGTATAGCGAAAGTAAAAGCCAGTAGTATGTAGAATTGAAAACGAATATACTTCTTCCTCGTGATGTCACACAGAACGTGACGTTAGCACGAAACAATCGTCCCGACTGACCGACCGACCGACCGACCAACCAACCGACCGATCGTTCTCGTTTATTTTAGTTTTGTTTCTTCTCTTCTGTTTTCTTTTTTTTTGTTCTTTTCTCTCTTTCTCTCTCTCTCTCTTATTTCGTTCCTTTTTTTTTCTTTTTTCACTCGCGTCACGCATTTATCGGTCCACTATTTCCCCTCTTTCATCTAACCGGTCGCGACCTCAACTCGATTTTATTTTTCAATGATAGTATAGCTTTTTCTCTTTTTTATTTTTTTTTCTTTTCTTTTTTTCTTTTCTTTTTTTTTTTTTTTTTGATCATTGCGAATCGATTTGACATTTTTAATAATAATTTTTGTCACAGAGAGAAACGAACGAAGGAGGGGAAAAAAAAAAAGAAAGAAAAGAAATACTTCGTTCGCCATCAGAGTGTCAGCAGGATTTTTCTTTTTTCCTTTTTTCTTTTCTTTCTTTTTTCTTTTTTTTTTTTCTTTTTTTGTCAAAACAATTCGTTCAATTACAATCTAACGTAACGTTTTACAATAATAATTCAAATAATTTACGATTATAGAGGATATATATTATTATCTTCTATTGAAGAATTATTGGATTATTTTGTGCGAAGAAATTTTTTTGTCGACAACCACAAGTGGCCAACCACGAAGCAGCAACATAAGCAAACAAAACCGAAGTACCCTTCTCGTCCTTTGGAACGTTCCGCTTGTACCAAGTACCAAGGGTATTCGTCCTACCACTTGAAGTATACTTCAAACGGACCCTCTTCTTCTTTTGGTAAATACGTTGCTCTACGAAATGGTACTTTAAATGAAAGATCTCGAACAAGAGACTTTTAAAGAGAGAACATTATTTTTTATCACGAGATCGTAGTTTTTCATTTTTTTTTTTTTTTTTTTTTTTTTTCTTATTATACTTCGATACAAGCTTTTATATTAACTCGTATGCGAACGCGATTAAAACGAAAATAGAGTAATTTCTATTCGATAAATTTCAAGATGAATTTTATTTTTTCTTTCTTTATATATATATATATAAATTTAATATTGCAATTGCCATGAGATATATACCATCGTGATATTATACATTTATCTCTAAAAACAGCATAACAGGTACAAACACTTGTTTTTAGGTTATTCATGATATTACGATAAAAAAAAAACAATCATATGAATGGAAATTAGAACGATATTATTAACTATTAATTTTATTTATAACAATATTATCGTCTTTGAATTATTCATCAATCGATATCGAATATAAAATATTTCTACGTTATCAATGAGAGCACGAGAAGAAGATTATATAGAAAAATTGATAGAAAGGAATGGTGTGATATAATCGTAAAGAAAAGAGAATCATAGAAAATCAAAGTTTTCTGGACGAATGAAAAGGATTCAAAGAAAAAAAAAAAAAAAAAAAGTAAAAGAAAATGTATAAGTATTTAACGATCTTAGTAAACGATGTTAGAAATGTACGAAAAAAGTAAGTAAGTAAGTTAGTTAGTAAATGAGTAAGTAAATAAATAAATACTAACTTATATACTTTCTTATGTGTATCTACGAAGGGACAAATGTGTAAAAAGATATTTTTTCGTATGCGTTAAAGTATCTTTAAGCATTTTAACTTGGCATATATAGGCTTCTTTAACTTCTAAACGACCTTCGCGGATCATCGTACTCTGGTGTTCGTTCTTCTTTTATATCGTTAGAACCAGACATGAGCGAGCTCTGCTAACGCCGGCAAACGGAGAACCTAATGACCGGAAAAACGACGTTCTCCTACTAGCACAGGGAACAGAGGGAGGAAAAAGAATCCACCGTAAGATTTTTCTACTTTCTCTCTCTCTCTCTTTCTTTATTTCTTTTCTTTCTTTATCTATCTATCTATCTATCTTTATCTCTATCTCTATTTCTCTACTTTTGTCCTTCGTTCGTTCCATTCTGACTTAGCAAAACGTAAATTTCACGATGGAATTCGTTGATTCAACCTGGGATGTCTGCTTGCTTGACTGCTTGCCTCCCTGCCTGCCTGCTTGCTTGCTTGCTTGGTTGCCAACGTAAGAACACCGATTTCCTTGGTGGCACAGAAACGAATAAAAAAATGTCGGATAACGAGAGTAGTTGTACGACAGAGAAGAAAGACGAAGAGAGAGAGAGAGAGAGAGAGAGAGAGAGAGAGAGAGAGAGAGAGAGAAAGACGTACGATGGCAGATGTTGAGGAAATTGCCGACGAGACGAGAAATCGCGGATAGCTTTTTTCTTTCTTCCCGTTCAATCTCCTCCTCCTCCTCCACCTCCTCCTCCTTGTCCTCTTCTTCTTCTTCTTCTTCTTCTTATTCTTCTTCTTCCTCCACCTCCTCCTTTTTCCTGTTTCTTTTTTACATTGTCTGTATAGCAGCTTGGAAAATTTGAATGAACGACGATTTCCTTCGATAGCTTTTTCTTTTTTTTTCTTTTTCTTTTTTTTCTTTTTTTTTCTCTTTATTTTTACATCGAACAACATCCTTCGGATATCCTCGGAAATACTCGCTGACTTAGGCATAGTCAAGTTGCGTACTTTTCCACAATGGCAGATCTCATAAGACGCTCATGTCTTTTTCTTGATTAGATATTTTATCTTATTGTTATTTTTTCTTTTCTTTCTTTTCTTTTTTTCTTTCTTTTTTTTCTTTTTTCCTTTTTTCTCTCAACGTTCGCAAAATTGGCAATAAATTTTTTTCTTCTTCTTCTTTTTTTTTTTTTTTATTGCTTTCTTTTTTTGTTCTTCTTTTTTCCTATTTAAGAAGTAGTAAGCGTCAGTAGTAGTGAGTTACGTACTTTCCAATTAAGCAGTCAATCCGTCGAATTTTTTTTTTTTTTTTTGTTTTCAATCCATCCACCCCCCACCGCCCTCCACTCGTCCCTACTCTTTTCTTCAATCTTCCCCTTCCCGATCCAATGGGAACTCGCGTTCTCTCTTTACGATTTTCCTAAAAGCAAATGAAATTCTAAACGAGCTTGAGCGAGAGCCGAGTGCTTCACGAGCTAGTAGAGTATCAACGAGGAGGAAGAAGTTTCGAGCATAATTTTGCGGAAATAACGTCAGAATTCTCGAGAGAACTAGAGAGAGAGAGAGAGAGAGAGAGAGAGAGAGAGAGAGAGAGAGAGAGAGAGAGAGAGAGAGAAAGAGAGAGAGAGATAGACAGAGAAAGAGACAGTGGGAGAAAGAGAGTTAGTGGAAAAGGTACGTTAATTATATGCAGTCAATTCTGAAAAGTATTTAATAATAAGTTATACAGAAAGAGAAAAAGAGAAAGAAATGAAAAAAAGAGAAAGAAGAGAAATCATTGTCGAAATAATTTCGGGAAAAAGGACGAGTGAAATGGGCCGAGTGAATCTAAACGAATCATCGTTCTAAAAGTTTCGAATTTTATTTTATATTAATTAATTTCCAAAAGTTAATTTTGCATTCGATAAAGCAATAATAATACTATCATCTCTTCTCTTACTTTATATCGTTTTAAAAATATATCATTAGAAATTGTCGTTATTATAAAATAATAAATCTCTTGTACATAAACTTTAAAATAAATATGGAAATCGTTTAATACACACACACACACACACACACACACATATATATATATACATACGCATACGTTGGAAATGTAAAAATTGGATCGTAGAAAGTATTAAAGAAAATTTCGTATGTGAAAGTATTATTATCCTAAATGAAAATATTTCATTGTCAGAATGATAAAGATTTTCACTTAAAGATTAGAATCAGAGAGAGAGAGAGAGAGAGAGAGAGAGAGAGAGAGAGAGAGAGAGAGAGAGAGAAAGAGAGCATAAGAGATATGAAATATAATAATATAATATAATAAACACGAACTTGTAATGGATTATATAGAGGGTTAATAACTTTTCCTATTAAATCTAAGTAATATATCTATGCTAGAAACAAGTATTTCGGTGGAACGACAGAAAGAACATTAATACTGTTCGTAGACACGTAAAATTTCTTCTCTTTAACGACGCACGTTGCTCCTCAATGTATATACAATATCTATGTATCTATGTATTTATATATATATATATATACCTATGTAGCTAAGTCTCGTGTATCTCAATCTACAATCTCGCTTCATGCGCTCATTATACAGTAAGATATATCCAAAGTATACTGAATTATGATTTTTTTTTCCCTTTCACCCTCTCTCTCTCTCTCTCTCTCTCTGTCTGTCTGTCTCTCTCTCTCTCTCTCTCTCTCTCTCTCTCTCTCTCTCTCTCCCTTTCTGTCTTAACGATAAAAACTTTTTAGGACGTAGATAAGTTACACGTTATTTCGCGTGTAAAAGAATAACAAATAATCTTTCATGAGAAAAATATATTTATTATTCTTTCTCAATAAAATCATTCTTCAGTAACTTTGTTTTCTCGTCTTATTCAACGAAAAATAGTAATGATAAAAGTAATAATAATAATAATAACTTACTTCGTCACTTTTAATAAATCACAGTTTCAGCATGTAATCCATATTACTGAATGTTGAATCAGATAAAATAAATCGTATGATCTCTAAGATGTAAATCCAGAGAGAAATTATTCTATCGAAGATTTCTCTAAGGTTCGTAAGGGATGAAAGTACAAGGATAGAGAGAGAGAGAGAGAGAGACAGAGAGAGAGAGAGAGAGAGAGAGAGAGAGAGAGAGAAAAGAGGTGAGTTAGTGAGCGTTCGATAAATCGTTCGACTTTGCGATAAGCAGTGGAAGGAAGCTGCGTAGGAGTTAGTGGTGATGTAATCGTTAAAAGAGCTTCAGCGATGCTGAGTTTCTGAGTCGTCCGAGAAAAGAGAAAGAGAGAGGTTGAGAGAAAGAGAGAGAGAAAGAGAGAGAGAAAGAGAGAGAGAGAGAGAGAGAGAGAGAGAGAGAATAAACTCGTATTCTCTATCCTTTCCCTTTCTCTCTCATACACATACACATACAGCATTCATCGCGAATATCTCACAGATATTTTCACTTTAACTCTTTCAGAGACGGGACTCGACTCGGTGACTCGACTCGGTGACTACAGAGATTCGTTTTTAAAACTGCCCTCCTTTCTCTTCTCTCTCTCTCTCTCTCTCTCTCTCTCTCTCTGTGTGTCTCTGTCCCAGCCATTCGTTATGGAACCGGTGCTTTATCGTAGACCATCGTAGAAGGGGGAAGTTACGAAAAAAGAAAGAAAGAAAGAAAGAAAGAAAGAAAAGAGGAAGAAAAGAATTCGAGAGAATTAAACACACCTCGACTAGCCATTAGATAATCCACCATTTATTGCGATAAATATCTTGATCTTCCTCTTTAATTTCTTTCCCTTTCTTTTTTTTTCCTTTCTCTCTCTCTCTCTCTCTCTCTCTCTCTCTTTCTCTCTTTTTCTTTTTTCTCAGCTCATTATCTGTCTCTATTAACATTATCTTTTATTTGTATTTCGTGCAATGATTTCTTTTTTTTTTTGTACGAAAAATATCGATGAACATAGTATAGATCTTTCTCTCTTTTTTTTTTTTTTTTTTTTTTGATCATAATGAGATATGATTCTACGATCCGATACTTTTTCGATCAGTTAACGTTTTTAACGCTGGTCCTCGTGGTTCTTCGAGCCTATTGCGAACTTTGAACCCTTCGAGTGTAAACCTCGATAACCAAGATCGTTGTCGTTAATACGAGACGACGAATCGTTTGGTTTTATTTGGAAAATGCATACGTTCTCGACTTTTCCCGGCAATTAATTCCCTTTACAAACGTCGAACACTACGACGTCGTAAATACGACGATAATGATGATAATGCCAACTCGTTGAGAGCGAGCGAGCGAATGAACGAGAGAGAAAGAGAGAGAGAAATATACTGTATATGTGTTTCGGAGAAAGAGAATACGTATATAGGGTGTCTCGTTTTAACCCCGATCATTTCAAATAATTGAGTCGTATTGTAAATTATACGAAAAATTGTAAAATATAAGAAATACTTCCTCTTTCATTTTCTATTTTCTTTTATTATATCTTCCTTCGAAATGGATTTTTTTTCTTCGTGTTTGCTTTTCTTTTTTTTTTTTGTATACTTTTTCACCCAATCGAAATTTCGCGGGTATTAAGTTCAATGAGACACCCTGTATATATATATATATATATATATATGGGTATATATATATGGGTATGTATACGTATCCACATATACACACGTTCGACGAATTGACGAGAAAGCAAAAAGGTTTTTCCGAAAAATCCGTCAGTGCTTTTAGGCGAATGGCTTTTCGGTAGCTTTCCACGGTGTCGGCCATGACGTTTCCTCGTTATTGGATTTTTATCTTGGTCCCTATACGCGATCGAGGTTGAGACGTCTCTCTACCTATCGTGACTTTCATTTAATCGCACGTTCTCGTACCAAAACGAGCCAAAAATTTTTTTTCGATCGAGAATCTCTTGTATAGTTTTTTCGATTATGACGACGTGAAAATTATTTTCTTTTTGATGGTGAGGCAAAGATAACTCAAGAAAAAAAAGAAAATGAGAGAGAGAGAGAGAGAGAGAGAGAGAGAGAGAGAGAGAGAGAGAGAGAGAGAGGAACGAAAGAAATATTAATTCGCAAAATTTTTTAAACGAAAACATTGATAACAAATCGATATTTATTATTATTCTTTTTCCTTTTTTTTTTTTTTGAAAGTAATTCTTTAATCCTTTTAACTTTGCGAATAAATATTTGAAAACTTTCATTCGACTAACACTTGAGGATTTTCGATGGAGTCTTCCTGACGAGTACCGACGACGATTCGTTCATTCGATATGGTTCATTGAACTTTAGCCACCAGGTTTGGCAAGTTTCGAATGGCCGAGGTATGGTGCCAGTCGGGGGGTGGTGGTGAGGGGAAGGTGAAGGAAAGGAAGCCGAGACGAGAAGGATTTTGCCGAGTGTCGAAAGATCGACACCGATTCTCGCACGTTTAAGCGACATCCTGTGAAGAGAGAGACAGAAAGAGAAAGAGAGAGAGAGAGAGAGACACACACATATACACACACACACACAGAGAAAGTGAGAGAGCAAGGTCCAACTTCGTTAGTTTCTCATGGTGAACTTTCAGGGGTCAATTCGCGTTAAATAACATAGAGAACTGTCTTCGATGTTAACGACTTGCATCCTTCTCGTAAAATAAGTAATTCAAGTTGTGACCATACGTTGCAGATTACATATATAGAAGATGAAACCACCGTAGTACTCTCATTCTCATATGCACTTTACTTTTGGACAATGTTATCATTAGGAATACATATATCTTTACATACATAAGTAATTATACATGCATCTATGTATATATATGTATGTATGTATGTATATAAATATGTAAATATACTCATATATATAAATATATATATATATATATATATATATATATATATATATGTATATGTATATGTAAAGGAATATTTTACGAGAAATTCGTTCACGTATCCTTTTATTCATTTTTTCAGATTCTTTCGATTAAATTAGCTTCGTTCATATTACGTACGTATTTATATTTTTTGCGCGTTTCTTCGAATCAAATACGTGATACTAAAAAAATATTTATTAATATACGATATATATATATATATATATATATATATATATATATTACGAGATATGTTCGTACGGAAATGATTTTGCCTTAAGATCAGATCGATGATAATACATATACAAAATCCATTGAGAATATATAAATTTGAACGAACGAAATCAGATGGAAAAAATTAAGCTGTGTATATTTTTCATTCATAATGTAATGTCCTTCAAATTGATCTGTTTTGTGGAACGTAGTATTTAGAATATATGTATACGTACATACATACATACATATCGATTATGACGATTTCTCTCGTTAAACGAGAGTAGTATCTTTATATCTTTCACTCTAGAGGACATATAAACACATTAGCACGATTTCCGAGAAAGAGAGAGAAAGAGACAGAGAGAGAGAGAGAAATAGAGAAACAGATAATGTGTAAACACAGGATGATACACGGGTTACTCACGAAAACGGAGAAGTTAGTCTCTCTCAAAGAGTTCCTTCGTGTGGATGTTGGCAGTCATACTGTGGTCTTTACTTAACTAATGTATCTGCATCGTGTTACTTCTTTTTAAAGTGTGCGAAAGAATAAACGTGAGAAGAAATAAAGAAGTCGACATTGGAAGGGAAAATTTTTATCGTCGAGCTAAACTCCAAGTTGTACATTTAAGAGGCAACAAATTGACGTAAGAAATAATAATTTCCTTTATAATATACAAATATTAATATGTCTGTTTTTTGTTTAACTCTTCATAATGTATAATAATGTTGAAGTCAAGCATATATATATATATATGTATATATATATACATATATAGATATGTTTATTTTTGAAACCTTATTTTATCTTCGTTTTCCTAAATTTGATTGTTAGTACATATTCTAAGATTAATATTTGCTAAGCATATATTATACTTACAATTAGTATAATACATAAATTGTAGATATAAAAGAGGGAGAGAGAGAGAGAGAGAGAGAGAGAGAGAGAGAGAGAGAGAGAAAGAATTTTACATTATATCATTTTCTTTTTAGATACGAAAACAACTGCGTTATAAAAAGAAAGTAGAGAAATAATAAGAAAGAAAGTAAAGAAATAATATAATTACGAGTTACTACCATTATATGTGTGTGTGTGTATATGAGTGTATATATATATATATATATATATATATATATATATCGGAAATCAGGTTTGAGAAACTCGTAATGCAGGACATTGGTACGACATTCCAAGTCGTTGGTCGCAACGCTAACCGGATTTTACACGGTGTTCTTAAAGTAATGCAAAAGGCAAATAACTGGCAAAGATAACAGAAAAAGAGAGAACGATATTAATTTTTAATTAATGAAGATCTATATTCGAATCATTGAAAAGTTTATCGTTTCCGTTCTTCAGAAAGACATCTGCGATATATTTTTGTTATTTTTGAAAATCATTAAAGTAGATAATAAACAATGACAAATTAATGCATCGTATATTTCGTATAACTAATTAATATATTAATTGTTAAAATGAAAATATAACAATAATTAAATTCGACTTAGATTATATTTTTTGTTTCGTTTGTTTCAATCAACGGTACGTAATACGTTCGTATTGCCGATTTACAAGATACACAGGATCAATTATATTTTAAATAAAAAATTTTTAGCGATAAGTATCGTAAATATAAAAAAAAGAGCACAGGACAAATAAACAAACGAACATATAAACAAATGCAGCTGTAATATGATTTTCTTTTTTTTTCTCTCTCTCTTTTTTTTGAGATGAGAAAATTTACACTTGCTAAAAAGTGCAACGTTAAAATATACACGCCTGCATATCGTTATATTGATATCATATCGATATCCAAAATGAATGGATTATAATAAATCAAATATCCTTGAACTTTCGCCTATAATTTTTTAATAATTACTTACAGTTCTATAACGTAATCAAATACGTTTCATAAGTAATAAACATTACATAAGTATGTAAATAAGTAAATACTTGGATAGAACGTAGATTATATATGATTCGATAAAAAATAAAATACAATATGAATTATTTGCATGAACAAATAAACAACGTTAATATTTATTATTGATAATAACGTTATTATAATTTCCTTCGTCAAAAGACAATATGTTATTCAATATTATTTATATAAAACAATATTATAACAATATATTATATTATACTATATTATTTATTTATAATAATTATCGATCAATCGAATAAATTTTAATTGATTTACTGACGTATCGAAAGATTTCAATCTGAGAATGATATTTAATGGAAAATAACAGAACGATATTAGATGAAGGGCATTGATGAATGAATGAAAAAAGGAAGAAAAAAAGTAAAGGAAGAGCGAGCGAACGAGCGAGATGGTGGGTGAATGGGTGGGTGGGTGGGTGGTTGGTCGAGATGGGTTGAAAATAGATAGATAACATTTTGCATAAAGTCGTCGAAGTATCGATCCAAGAGTAGACCTTGATTAAAGACGATGTTAGGTAAGTATGTATTTGGGAGAGGAACGACGATCTTTCGAAGACGAAGGAAGAGAGAAAGAAAGAAAGAAAGAGGATCGAGGGAGGAGAAGGGTGAAAGAAGAGGGAGAATATTAAAAAGAGAACGGAGGAGGTAAAAAAGTGAATACAGGAGTGAAATGTAAAGAGAAGTTGAAGAGGTGAGAGAAATAGAGAGCGCGAGAGAAATAAGGAGAGATAAATAGATAGAGATAGATAGACAGAGAGAGAGAGAGAGAGAGAGAGAGAGAGAGAGAGAAGAGTAGAAAGTTAGATAAGGAAGAGGACAGGACGCATGCTCGATTACTTCCACCTTTCTCTCTCTCTCTCTCTCTCTCTCTCTCTCTCTCTTTCTCACTTTTCTTATGGTTAAAAGTCAGGAGAAGGAGTTGAGTATTTTTCTCGGTCCACTTTATTCTGGATATCGTCATTTCTAGGAAGCAAGAGAGAGAGAGAGAGAGAGAAGGATCGAAAAAGAGGATCATCGTATCGGGTAAAGGGAAAAAGAGAGAATAAAAATATGATAAAAAAGAAGAAGATGAGAATGACGAAGAAGAAGAAGAAGAAGAAGAGAAAGAAGAAGATAAAGAATAAGACTAGAAAGTTATAGTCAGGATAAACGTTGTCCAACTTCTTCCCTCTTACTTTTCCTCTCGCATAGAGCCAAGGCAAGTGTATCAAAGCAATGAGGGTGGTGGTAAGATAGAGGGGCGGGGCCGAAGTATGTTCGAAGATTTTTCGCAGAATGCAATCGCATTGCACCGGTGATAGTGGTGATAGTGGCAAATGCTTGACTATATTGTCACTGTCGTTTCGACGGTTCACTGTTATTCAACGACACTGACGAGAGATACCGACCGCAATTGAACGTATGAAGTTCCAAACTGCGGTATTCTTCTTGATTTATGGCACTTTTCGTCGACTCCTCTCATTCTCTTTCTCTTCGTTTTTTCCCCGCTTTTTTTCTTTTTCTCTTTTTCTTCTTCTTTCTTTTTGCTTTCTTTCTTTCTTTCTTTCTTTCTTTCTTTCTTTATGGGATACAGGGAAGCCGATTCTCTTGAGAGTGCCAGGAAGGAGAGGTCGAAGGGAAGTGGAACGCGGCCAGAAGGCCCGTTTTTGTGGCCCGTCGACCCGTTGTTCTTGTATACGAGTCATAAAGCAAAAGATATATATATATATATATATATATATATATAGGGAGAGAGAGAGAGAGAGAGGGAGGTGTATAGAGAGAAGGATAAAAAGAAAAGAAAGATCTTTATTTACTTGGAATGAAGTAAATTTTTTTTCGTACTTTCTACTTGAACAACATTAGAAAAGATTGAACAGTACGTATATATCAATGATTTATTTAGTTTATCTTAGATATTTGTAAGGAAAACATATAGAAGCAGATATGAATTAATTCATTCAGATTTGATTTCTTTCTTTTTTTTTTTTTTTTTTTTTAATCGACGTTGACTATGAAATTCACGTATTGAAAAAATCAAAAACCAAAGAGAAAGAAAAAAAGAAAAAGAAAAAGAAGTAACAATATAAAAAAATTATACTATATATTACGATGATAATATAAATTTATTATCGTTTATCTTCTAAATACTATAACATATTTATTATCATATAGCTCGTAGAAAATGCATTGAAGGTTTTAGAATGAAGACAATATGGATATAAACCATCGAACAAACCTAAGAAGTCATTGACGTTCACGGAACAATGAAGAAAGTGATCTATAGATCTATTGATTGAAAGTGGACTTTACCGAAAGGATGAGATGTTAGCGAACCAAGAGAGAGAGAGAGAGAGAGAGAGAAAGAGAGAGTTCATGGACTTCGATGGTATGACGACGATCGCTTTTAATTCTTTGCTTTTCTACCAACCATCCACCTATCCGCCAGCAACTACTCCTTCTGTTTGCTTTCTATGGTATAGAGTAACAAAAGACCGACAGCTACGTGGATTTGTACGGTTTCTGCCGCTAATTCCGTATCCGTGTATCCGTGCTGGATAGAAACGATGGAACCCGTTCTCTTTTTCGAGAGAAAAAAGAAAAATAGATAAAGAGAGAGAGAGAAAGAGTCCGCTTGATTTCTGATTTTTTTTGTGAAAAACAAAGGAATGATAGAAGTATCTAGCTGTCGTTGTTATCATTGTGTCCTTTCCTATTTTCCTATCTCTCCCCTCCCTCTCTCTCTCTTTCTCTCTCTCTCTTGCATGTAGTAGTTTACATTACTGACAGCCAAGGCAGCAACAGCAGCAACCTCGTTGCTCGGCCAACAATGACCGTCGCTGCATAAGCAATTACCAATAGCGTTGCTGGTAGCCTTGATTAATCGCTTGTATCGGACGGGGCTAACAGGATCTTTCTTCTCGAGCGCGATGACGAGGTCAGGAAGTCTTGTTAATTATCTAGTCGATATTAATACCATCGCGATAGGTCGAAAGGAATCGAGCGCGATAATCGTAAATCGTTTTAGAACAACAACGTATTATTTAATTAAAAAAAAAAAAAAAGAAAAAAAAAGAAAAAAAAAAAGAGAAGAAAAAAAATCACCTCATCATAAAAATAATGAAGTATAAAATAATCAAGAAATAAAATGATCGTCGATGAACGTCATTATCGTTCTTTATTTTCTCCTCGAATTAATTACAAATCAAAAATTACGAATCGATTTTCTAACATTTAAATATCAATATATATATATATATATATATATATATATATATATATATATTTGTCTCGATAAGAGAGAAAGAGAAAGATAAGTTCTTTCCATTACATTATCTCTTTTCTTTAGAAAGGAAAGAAATACCGTTGGTGGGAAATATACCATCTGTTCTGGGTCTGATCAATGAAAGGCTTTTACTACTACTGTATAACCAACGAATTATTCCCACCCTTTGAGCAAACGTTTTCTCTTTGATAAGCATAAGGGCAAACAGACGGTACAATTAGGCGTTTCTGCTAATGAAGCAATCTCCACTCCCGGCCTTGTTATCTTGACATACTCCTCGGCAGCTATCTAGCTAAATTCTAGCTAGCTATCTAGCTAGTATTAGCTAGCTAGCTGGTTGGCTAACTCGCTCGCTCATACGCGAGCGCGTTCAGCGCCATATATAGAGCGAGCGAGCAAGCAACCAAGTGAGCGAGAGAGTAGGAGAGAGAGAGAGAGAGAGAGAGAGAGAGAGAGAGATATGCTTGAGGGGTTCGGGATGGATTCAGCCATTGAGACGATAGAAGATTTCCCGTGGGCCCACTCGTATTCAGAGGGCCCATTGGATTTCCAACGAGGATTTCGGACACAGAGTTTAATAGCTCGGCTCGCTTCCTACGATGAGTATATCGGGACGATGAGAGAGAGAGGGAGAGAGAGAGAGAGGGAAATAGAGAGATAGATGGATAGATAGAGAGTGGGATTTATTAAACGAAAAGTTCCATATCGTTTACATATATACACATATATACTTATGACTATCTCTTGTCAGTGACCAGAGTTGGTTCTATGATATAAACTCGTAAGGTTCGTTACGAAAAACAATGAAAATATCATTATAGTTTCTTTAATAGAAAAATGTGCGATGCTCTATTACCAACGGCGATATATGTGATATTGAGTGGCTTAATAATAGTAGTAGTAGTATTAGTATTTTATTTTAATTATGAGTACGATTTTTTTATTCGTCATTTTATTCGTTCGTATAGATACCTCATAGAGATTACGTTTCTCTATTCGCCTCATATAATTTAATAAAAGCTTGTGTCTCTCTCTCTACCTCTCTCTCTCTCTCTCTCTCTCTCTCTCTCTATCTCTCATGATTATTTTCTTTTTTCTTTTTTATTTAATTAAAATTTTTTATATCTTGTTTATTTTTCAGTTTAATATATTTTTCATTTTTTGATATTAATATTTTGCTTAAATGTCTTTGCCAAAGATTATACATGTGTTATCTTGCGAAAGAAAAAAGATTTTGTTGTATTTCTTTATTATATATTTTTTCTTTTCTTTCTTTCTTTCTTTCTTTTTTTTTGTTTCGTTTCGTTTCATTTCATTTCGTTTCGTTTAGAAACATTAAATTCATATATCCGTATACCCGTACATAGTTCTACTGATAACAAATCAATTGATATCATTAATAGATACACAATTGAATCAATAAATTTGATATTGTAATCATTAACTAGTTCTACTAGTTTTGTTTAAATAGAAATGACATGTTTCGACGTGTACCAAATTGAATTCTTTACGTTACTCAGTGAATCAGTAAATTGATATTCGAATTATTTATCAGTTCAATCGATACGATCAAATTATTACATTATTTATATTTTATTTCATTGTACTTTCTTTTCTTCCTTTCTTTTCTTTATTATTATTATTATTATTATTATTATCCACTAAATCAGTAAATCGAATTGGAATCACTTATTATTATAATTTTGTCGATTTCATTTAATTATATAGAAATATTAAACTAACACTTTTCGACGTAACCATTGTAAATTTATCGATTACAATTTTTTTCTTTTTTTTTTTTTCTTATTTTCTTATTACGTTTAAGATATAAAACATTTTGAAGGCTTTATTTCTTTTTTTTTTTTTTTTTTTAAATAATTTCTCGACACTTACGTTAGCTGTATCCAATCGTTTCTTACCTTGTATCATTGAAATAGGTTTCAAGAGGCGTACTTCGTTCGAACGATAATTAACTTTGCGCTCTTCATTAAACTAATTATACGTTTCATGATTGCAGATTTCATCGTGACAAGAATCGAGGCCTTCAAGTATTGAAAATAGAGAATAAAAGAAAGAAAAAAAGAGAAAGAGAGTGAGAAAGAGAGATGGAGAGAGAGAGAGAGAGAGAGGAGAGAGAGAGGAGAGAGAGATGGAAAAGTTGTCGAGTTCGAAGCATCCGTATTCAAAGTACAGACACTCTCCTGAGAATAACCTACTAGACGATCCCTTATATCCTCCGGCGGGAAATTCAAATTATTCTGGTGCACTCGATAGCACGGAAGGTTTAAGAAACGGTCGAGCGCTCTTCGACGACATTGATTCGTTTCTATTCGAGAACGAAAATATATAGTGAAGTAATAGTTCGAGAGAACAAATATTTCAAATCGTTCCTAATTCCTGATTCGTATCGATGTTTCATTTATGATATATACACAGTCAGAATTTCATTGACAGAATGTAATTTTTGATTTATTATTATTGATATTGTAATAATTAGAAAGAAAGAAAGAAATAGAGCGCACACACGCGAAAGTGAGAAAGAGATAGAGACATTTCGTTTAAAATATATATACATTTAAATCGACGAAAGGATTTATTTTTTAGAAACAAAGTCAGCCCAGTAAATTTCTTTTCTTTTTAGATTTAGAATACTTAATTACACACATATATATATATATATATACATATAATTATTCGAGGTCATTGTGTGTTCCTTTTCGAAAGATAGGCGAGATAACAATGATAAGGGCATTCACAAGATCGTAATGCAACCGCGAAGGGCAGATATAATCGCAAGGATTGAGTGGACAAGCCGAGGAGGAAGCACACATAGTGCGCGTTCTCTATGGTTATCGATCACCCAGCGGTTGGTTATCCTTGCCGACGTGGATTATTGGAAATCACTCGGAGACTCGTGTTTCGAGCACAATCGCTAATACGTAAGAGCCACTTATACGACCGCCGCTGCTGCTCGAGTCCCGATAATACGTAACGGATGACCAAGATCATCTTCTCTTCTAGAATGTTGCGATCTAATGGAAAATCGGTCCCTTCAAAATGGGATAAGTTTTTGATTGAAATAAAAAAAGGGGAAATAAAAAAAAAAAAAAAAGAAAAAAAAAGAAAGATAGAAAAAAATTTGACTGATTGAAGATGGAGAAAAAAAAGTTGAAAAGGGGGAAAAAAAAAGAATGAACAGAAAAAAGGAAGGGGAAAAAAAAGAGAGAAAACAAAAAATATTTTTCGCAGGAGATTTTCTGTGTATGTATGTATATATATATATATATCCTTTTTCTTTTTTTTATGTTTTTTATAATAATATATTTTAATTTCATTTGATTTTTCAACTGCGCTCGTGAACACCTGCGTCGCCTATAAATCCCGCACGGTTCCTTTCCGCTACCATAAAATGGCGAAAAATATTACTTTGTTTGTTATTTGGCACGTTAATAAATTTGTAAGGAAAAAAGAAAATGTATATATTACATCACGATTTTTTTAATATTATATTTATACGTTCAGAAAAAGTAGATAGTTACAGATGTATTTAAAGGATGTAATTCGTCACGTATAAATAACGTATGTATTGCCGTATTTCGATGTTACGTTCGTATTTCGATATTATTTTATGATTATCGAAGGTAGGTTAAATCAGTCTTGTTAATCAAACAGATATCGATTTAAAATGATCAATATTTTTTGGCAACTTATGAATAAACGAGAAAAGAGAAGTTAAAAGAAGTCATCGAGTTTTTCCCATTAGCCCCGATTGAAGGGAAACAAAATTCTGGTGCTTTTATAACGAAACGAATAACCTGAAATATCAGTGAAATATGGAAAAAGTAAAAAATGTAAATGATAGAGATGAGAGATGGATAAATGCCATAGGCTTCTATATAATATAATATCAACGATAGTATATATATATAAGTAGAAGTCGACTTTTGATTCGACCTATACATACATATATATCTATACATACATACATATATATATATATATATATATATATATATATATATATATATTCAAGTCCCATGAGAAATGTTAGAGATTTGTGCGATAGGATTTCGCCAGGGGCGAAAATCTTCGACATATTCTGAAAATACTCTATGAGTCAACATACAGGGTGTTTCAAGATACGATAGGAAGAATCATAATACTCGATTTGATAGTCGAAAGAAAGATAAACTTTGTATTTACGATAGGTTTGCATGCTCGAATATATTCGCCAGCTTGTATTTATCTATTCATTGGAAATACTTTCTGTTGATTTATTTGTTATATAGAAGAAAGAAAAGAAAAAGAAAAAAGGAAAAAAAAAAATATATATATATATATGTATTAACAATAATTATCACAAGTCAAGACGTATCCAATGATCATTGACAATTACTTATATTGTTGTCGTTGATAAAAAATTTTTATATAAAAAAAAAGTTAATTTTTCGTTACTTTGCCATTTAATTAATTGAAATCTATTATTACGTGAAACATAATAATAATGAATGAAATTAAAATATGAATTTTTATTTTATAGTTACTTAACACAATCTACGATGAAGTCATAGTATTTCTCTGAATAGTAGCCGAGCGTCATTTCGAAATGCACTCAGTTCCATTTCACTCCGTTCAGGCGATTTATTTAAAAATAATCCGATCGAGTCGACGTTTTCGTTGGGAAAAAAGTGGATTTTTCTTTTCTCTCTCTCTTTTTTTTGTTTCTTTCCTCTCTCTCTTCTTTTTTTCTCTCTCTCTCTCTCTCACACACACACACATACATCCTTTCCATCTTTCTCTGTCTTCTCATTCCAAGTGGAAAAGTGTGTCGAAAAATAGTCGCACTGTTTCTATCGAGAATGGTGGGATAGTTGGGATACCTTCTAACGATATAATAAACGTGGAAAACTTTTGCTTGATTGTCGTTTGGGGAAAAGTAACAGAGAGACATACAACGACAAAGACTAACGAATAACCGGCGGCGCTTTTGTTTTCAGTTTACAAATTAGTCCTAGAATTTATTAGCCGAGGCACCTAGATAAGATAGTAGTAACGTAACCGTTCTCTCGAAATGGTGTTGGAGGGTAACAAGAGTGAGGAGATTGGAAGGAGGGGTTGAAATTTACCAAGCGGACGAGGATGAGAACGATGAGGACGAAGGATGACGCGATGAGGACGAGGACGAGGACGACAACGTCGACAAGAGCTTACCTACCTACGCGCTTAAGGCATTAACTTTGTTGTTTCGAGAGGCACCAACCAAGAAGAGAAGGTAAAGCAAGAGAATGAGTTGGGAAGAGGTGGGGAGGTGGGGGGAGAAGGAGAGAGTTAAGATGGTGGGTCACGTTTATTACGGAATCCACGTTCTACCTACTCCAGGGCAAACACTTGTCCTTCACGGCTTAAGCTAAAGAAACCAGGAAACCATATTTTGAACACATGTACTTTATCATTCGGTACCCAATGGAAAAGTTTTTCGAACGAGAAAAATCCATTTAATTATTTTCAAAAGGATATAATGCATTGGATAATCTTTTTTTTCTTTTTTTCCCTATACCCTTACCTCCCATCCGGAACATTTCATAATACAAAATTCGATTTTACTCTGACAATTCGACATGGAAATGATTTATTTATTTTTTCTCTTTTCTTTTTCTTTTTCTTTTTTTTTCCCCTAATAATTATATTGAATCGGATCATTAGTTTCTCCTATACGTATAACGAAAACGAGACATTTTTTGATAAGATATATATAAATTTCATTTGTTACACTTATCGATTTACATGTATAAACACGCACTTACACACGGACACCAATTTGTTTGTCCCATTGTAAGACGAAAGTTGTACAAACTTTCAGGACAACCAAATACTTGCAGTTGAAGAAAGTTTTGTAATAATGTTTTCTTGTCACCCTTCCTCTTCTCTCTCTCCCTCTCTCTCTCTCTCTCTCTCTCTCACCCTTTCTCTCTTTGTAAAAAAAAATTGAATTAATTTTACGGTCGTCAAATTATTTCAAAGGAGATAGTAACGCAATTTCGACGTCAGTTTAAAGATTCGAGAAGATCGTCATCCGTTTGAATGTGGTTCCTACGATGTCCTCAAAGTTCCATCGGTTTAACCTTCTAAGAAATTGCCGGAGCTTGACGCATATAGATATCCGATGTCTGTCTGTCTATTTCTCTATGTCTCTACTTCTAACTTATAGATGATAGAACAAACGTTGACATATTCCAAGGTCCGGAAGGTTTGCCGGGCGTCGTTCAATTAAACCGAAATGAAATTCCGGATCGCGCGATAATCCTCAGTCGCGCGCAGACGGCGTCCTATCGATTCTCCACGCTTTCACGTGGAACACGTTACAAACGCGAGCATAGAATGCGAGAGAGAGAGAGAGAGAGAGAGAGAGAGAGAGAGAGAGAGAGAGAGAAAGAGAGAGGAACGCGCCGAGTCAAGATAATTGGAATATATCGAATCGAATTTCGAACCTGATGCCCGCGTGGCATCGGACTTCGGATCTGTCGATTTCTACGAAAAGAAGGAACGTGCCATACTACGGGAAATCGTTCTATGGGAATTCAAAACTAATGAGAAAGAAAGAATGAAAAGAGTTTCGAAGTTGTATATGCCGTATGTTCGCTTCGAAAATAAGTATCCAAAAATAAGATAGAAAAGTAATCGCACTTGAGAAAATTTCCCTATTCGCTTATCTATCTTCGATAATTTACGAGGATATACGATAAAAAAAGAAAAAAATAAAGAAAGAAGAAAAAAGAGATAATAAATGCAACATCGTAGAAATAATGATTTCGTTTGACATTTAATTCGTGTCTTTTGATTTCTTCGAAAGATAATATAATTAAAGAAAAAAGTATTCTACTTTAGTTGTTTTATCGATAATCTTAGATGAAAAAGTTGAAAGCTTTTCGATCGATCGATAATACGAAAGAAAAAAGAGAAGGAAAAAAGAAAAAGAAGAGAAAAGAAAAAGAGAGAGAGAGAGAGAGAGAGAGAGAGAGAGATAAAGATAGAGGGAGGAAGAAAAAAGAAGAGCACACGAATTTCTAGATATTTTGTCGTACTTTTGACGCTAATTTCGTTTCTCCTTCTTTCCTTTCTCTCTCTCTCTCTCTCTTTCCTAGTTCGAAGTTTTGACTTTTGCCTCGTTTAAATTCGACGCCCGGATTTTAGGGGCATGCGGGATTAACAAAGTATTAGCTTCTCCAACTGTTACTACTTTGGAGTCCCACGATCGGAGCTTTTCAACTTGCCCTTTACTACTTTCATTTTGAAGGCTTATATTATCTTTGCCGAGATAGGAATTCGTTAATGGAGCTCGAGCGTCCAAGGGATAAAGTGAATAAAGATAAAGAGAAAAAGAAAGAAAGAGAAAGAGTGAGAGAGAGAGAGAGAGAGAGGAAGAGAGAGTAAGAGAGAAAGAGAAAGGAATCAAGGAAATTTTTCAAAAAAGAATTGAACGATGTTTGTATGGTTCATGAGAAACTTTGAAAGGAGGAAGAGATAATGCTGTCTGGAGAATAAATTATAGAACAGTTGAACTAAATGGTATATATATATATATATATGTGTGTGTGTGTGTGTGTGGCTGTGCGTGTGCGTGTGTGTGTTTGTGTATGTTATTTTACCTTTTCACCCACGTAATACCGATAACTTCTGACATCCTATAGTCGCAATAAAAAAAAAAAGAAAGAAAAAAAAAAAAGAAAGAAGAACTATGGTCTATGGAAGTACTGCAAAAGTTACGAAGCCGTTAACGTAAAAACGCTCGGCCAGCAAAGAAGTAGTACCTCTCGAAAAAAAAAAGGAAAAAAGAAAAAAATGAAAAAAAGGAAAAAGAAAAAAAGAAAAAGGAACGTTTTATTCGAGCTCGAGAACAAGAGATAGGAGAAGAGAGAGAGAGAGAGAGAGAGAAAGTAAACGAATTATCGAATGAACGGACGAGCACGTCGTAAAAAGTAAGAAAAAGAGAAAACAAAATTTCTTACCACGTCGCGTTAGCGCGCGACATTTGTAAATTGCGATTTCATGCTGGGTCACCGTAAGGATAGATAATTATAATGCAATGCATGAACGAAAAGGAATGACTGACGATCGTTCGATACACAGCGATATCGCGAGATATCGCGTCGTTCCTTTTTGCAAATTTTTTCTTTTATCTTCGTTTTTCCCTTTTTTCTTTTTTTTTTTTCTTTTTTTTTTTTTTCTTTTTTTTCTCTCTTTTTCTTTCGAACTATAGACGATAATTTCATTCAAGAAAAAAGATATATCTATAATGAATAAGGGATCGATCGAACGTACAAAAAGAATTTTTCATTATTGCCCGAGATATATAATATATAACGAAGAATGAACGAGTAAAACAGCAAATATTTATTTACTTTACATTCGATCGTAGAAGAAAATTGTTTTCTCATTTTTGCGAATAGGACACTTTTTGAATAGGAAAAGTTAAAGGTATAAGAATAAAATCGAGAAAATTAGTCGAGAAGGGGTATACATGAAAACTTACAGATAGAGAGAGAGAGAAAGAAAGCAGCTTTAGAATTGGGAAAAAAGAGTAGAGAGGGAAAAGACAAGAAAATACAAAAACAAAAAGAAAAACAAAAAAAAAGAAAAGAAGAAGAAAGAGACAAGAATAATAA
>NC_062209.1:2882032-2912032 GCF_912470025.1 Vespa velutina
TTTTGCAAACGTACAAATATTTTCTCGTATCGCCTATTAAACGATATCGCGGACGCGGCTCGATCCGATATCTTTTTCTCTCCCTTTTTTTTTTTTTTTTTCTTATCAGACGTTAATGCAAACGTAAAAATAGAGTAGTAAATTTTCAATAAGAAAAAAGAAGAAAAAAGGAAGAGAGTATTATTCAATTTTTTTTCTTTTCTTTCCCCCTTTTTTTTTTTTTTTTTTTTATTTCGTTTGTAACGTAACTATCGAAAATACCGACGTTATTATTATTTATTCACAGCTAATTTGTCATATTGACAAAATCTTAGAAAGAACGCGAAAGAGGCAAAAGAGAGAGAGAGAGAGAGATAGAGATAAAGAGATATAAGAGACTTAAAAAAAATTTGAGAAATTAATGTTAACGGAGCCACAAAATGACGCGAGCTAATTGGGAAACTCACGGTGTAATAATTGTGAAGTAGAAGTACTGGAGAAAGTCGACTAACGAAGGCAATAGTAGGGGGTATGCTGGTGGTTGTTCGTCGTTCAAAGTTTCCTTTTCTTTTTCTTTCTCTTTCTCTCTTTCTGTCTCTTTCATACTAAATCATTCATTTTCCATCTCTTTCTCTCTCTCTCTCTCTCTCTCTCTCTCTTTCTTCTTCTTCGTTTTCTCATAGTAAAGCGAAAGTTAAATCTCGTGACCAACGTCGAGCGAATTGTCATCCCCCTATTCGTTCATCGAGGACAACTTATCATGAACGTCGAGGACACAGCTTGGTTGTTTCAATCATTTTCAAATCGTAAAAAGGAGGGTTCTCAACATAGGGTAAATCCAAATTGCTTTATATATTTTTGCGGCCTACCCTTTACGACGTGGTAATAAAATTGAAAAGTTATGATTTAGACGCAATCGTAACTGTCGCGATCACTTTGCAAATAGATTTTTCATGATAATATAACATACATGATTTAAATAATAATATAATATAAATGATTAGAACAAATACGATAATTTTTTATACATTGGAATGATTTTATAATAATTTTTTATAATTATGAATGATCGATTTGTAAGATATCCAATATCTCTCTTTATATATCTTTCTTTATCTCACTGTCTTTGATAATAATTTTATTAATTTATTTATATTACGTTTGCATTTGAATTTGATCGAAATACTTTTCGTACTTTTAAATTACATTACAATTCTTATACAATATTTATACAATTCGTTATCGTGTCATTTTGATAAATATATCATTTTATACATTTAAATACTAATTAGAATTTGATTATTTTAAAGAGTAATCTTTATTACTAGGATTAAAAAAAGAAAGAAAGAAAGAAAGAAAGAAAGAAAGAAAGAAAGAAAAAAAGAAGAAACGATAAAGATCAATGAACGTTGATTATTTAACGAGAGAAAAATTTTTGATAGGAGACTCGCTGGTTTAACGAATCGAAATGGGAATAACGATTCAGAAGAGATATATCGTAGTTATACAGAGAAACGAATGAGAACGGAACAATATACAAAAAAGAGAAAGAGAATGAGAAAAGGATAGAGATAGAAATAGAGAGGTAAAGAGAGAGAGAGAGAGAGAGAGAGAGAAAGGGAAAGAGAGAAAACGAGTGATCTCTACGAAACTACCCTAGTGGATAATTGGTTCCCGTTACGCATCATGTATGGTGTGCGGCACGTGCGAATTCACCATAGACAGAAGAAGGAGAGAAAAGATGGGAGGAAGTTAGAAAGGGATAAAGAACGCGCGTGCAATTAGAGGATAGGTGTCAAACGAGCATAAATGCTTCAAATAGTGAGATTTATTTTTTTTTCTTTTTTTTTTTTTCTTTTTCATCTTTTTCATCAGATACAAACAGACACGTGATCTCTCTCTCTCTCTCTCTCTCTCTCTCTCTTTCTTTCTCTTTTTATTTAGGGTTTCTCAATGAATCACTATATTAATCGTTGATTTATGTACGTATTAGATGATACAGTCAAGTTGTTCGTTATTAATTTCACGTTAATGTTAAAAGTCGTTTGAAATTTTGCCTGTCATTTTTCAACTTGAAAATCCATTTTGAAATTAGGATCTTTCGGTAGACGTACGGCAAACCCGCTAGGGATTTTGAAATACGTTTAAATCGACTAGTAGGATATTTCTCTGATTTAACGATTCTCGCGAGTAGAGTTAATCCGAGGAAATGTAAAGGTGGCTTCGAGGAAAAGGAAGAAGAAGAGGAAGAAGAAGAAGAAGAAGAAGAAGAAGAAAAGGAAAAAAGAAAAAAAATACAAGAAAAAATGAAAGGAACAAAAAAAGAAAGGAAGAAAGGAAAAAAAGGGACTAGGCGACTAAAGGAAAAAAAGAGTTACCACGAACGTGGCAGAATTATGGAATCCGTTCGGATAAGTTAATTACGCGATTCGATTGAGAGTGGAGAAAGAGAGAGATAGATAGACAGATAGAGAGAGAGATAGAGAGAGGGAGAGAGAGAGGTCCACTTTAAATTACTTCGCATAAAAGTTCCAAATCCAATTATGCGATTAAGGAATGACTGCTGGTCGATAATAATTTCGAAAGGTTTTGCCATTGTGCCGAACTTCTATCAAGTCGTTTTTTCAATCTCGATTGGGATTAAGCTCATTTGTACATTTTAACAAATGATTTCGCGCAGATCTAATTAAAGAGATTCACGATTACGAGTTACATACATATCGTGTTAATTATTGTCGTTAATTTAAAAAGAAAAAAAAAAAAAAAAGAAAGAAAGAAGAGAAAAAAGAAGAAGATGAGAAAGGAATGAAAATTCGTCGCGACAAAATTATAAAAATGATTATAATTGTTAAACGTAAAATTAATAATAACATAATATGAATTATCTGTGTAATAATTTAATCGCGTAAAGACCAATCATGGCTTCTTCTTATTTCGTATATATCTAAATGTTTTTCATTCGTTATCATACATTATTATATATTATATATTATTACAACGTTATTATATATTAAATTATAAATGTGTTAAATGGTGCATACCTTGTAATATATTTTTACATAGATCGATATAATGTTAAGAAGCAATGGATTGTAAATAAGTCAACAAGCCAATAACTATATATAACTATAGTCGATTATAAATTAGAAAAATTTCATTTATGAGAAATAAAATTTATTTATGATCTTTCTTTCAGAATGTCTTCTTTGTTTTCTATAGAAAGAAAGATATCATCAATTGGCACTCGAGTTCACTCAATAAAACTAAACAAACGTAAAAACATTAATGCCTCGATAAAGAGTATATATCTATAGCAATAGTACAAAGAGTATCTACGTTTACTGACATTTCAATATTTATTATACGCTTATACACCTGAACACGTCGAGTCGTTCGAAATCAATATATTTTTTCGCGTACGATTCGTCAGTAAAATGGCCAAAGATAAATACAGTCTCGCAACATTTTTAAACAGTTGAAATGAAACCAATATAACTTTACATCATTGAAAGTGTTCATTTTCTTCTTTTATTTTTTTTTTTTTTTTTTTTTTTTTGTGGTTTTAAATATCACAAATACAGGGTCGATGAATTTATCGAGTTTAAATTTTGCATATGTGATATTTTTATAATTGAAAAAATTAATAAAAGTTGGCAATCGATTGAGAGTAAAAGTAACAATAGATATTAAACAATCAAAAAAAAATCAAAAGCATTCGTTAACAAATGATATATATATGTATATATATATATATACATATTCTGATTACGAAAAAAAATATATTGTCGAAATTATATTATTACACGGTATTAATTATTTTTAAACAATTAAATATTCTAAGAGATTCGATTAGTTTTTACAATCGTAATAGACCAATTAGAATATTATCATGTTATTCCATTCATAAATCTATTTGTCATTTTTTTCTATTCGTTTCTTTTCTCACTCTCTCCCAGTTCCCTTCTGTAATCCGGTGTTTCCTTTTTCATTTGAAATATCAAAAGTTCGAGGTGAATGATAAGAAGCTTTTTAAAAGATTTATTTGGAGATGTATTTAGACTAGCTAATGTGTCAGAAAACATTCTCCTCCGTATAATTTTATTTTGTCCAAAGTCTCCTTTCGTTTCGCGGACTCGTATATATATATACATGTATATGTAAGATAGATAAGTACATATCTGAACATTTTTCATGTTGAGAAGATATCGAGTAATATAGGTCGGTTGAGGAGGTAAGGAAGGAAGGAAGGAAGGAAGGAAGGAGGGTGTACCACCTACTGGAAATGTTGAAACGAAAGGAAATAGAGGGCACGTTGGACAAGCACGTCGGTCTTCTAGCTGAGAATCTTGACGAAAGGACTGATAGAGGAAAGAGAGAATCTTGCTAGCGGAAATTCCGTTTTACGAGTATCCGCAATGTCCGGTTAGTAGTTTCAACGTGGTTTCACGCAAACGCTTTGAAAACGTTTTTTAAGGTCTTCTTTGGTGTTAAAAAAAGAAAAAAAAAAGAAAACAAGAGAAAAGAAATGAAAAGAAAAGAAAAAAAAAAAAAGAAAAGAAAAAAGAAAGTTTAATATCAAGCTTAAAATTAAATAACATGTATTTTAGATCCGACCATGAAAATTCGCGCAACAAACAATACCATGGCCTTTAACTTTTATATTTAAAATTCTTTCTTTCGTTAAAAATCGTCGTCGAATATATTTTTATACGAATATTTTTGTAGTTAAACAAAGGAAAGGATAAGTTATAAGGAAATAAAGTAAAAAATGGAAAAAAGAATTGACAATTTTGCAAAAATGTTTTCACAGTTTTTACGGGTTTTTCTTTTTTTTTTTTTCAAGCGTACACATAATACAAATGTGTTCAGTGATTATTTCAAAGAAACTTGCTAGAGAAATATTTTATGATGATTTCAATCCTCGTTATAAACCGAGCGAAAGGAGGAGAGAGAGAGAGAGAGAGAGAAAACTGGACATTTTCATGGGATCGTTGCGAAAGTATGGGATTAACGACGTCTAGTTTTATGTGGAGTTGAAAATTTCGCGATATGGCATAGTCAATATGATTGCTTTTTGACTGATTATATGATTATATACGCATCGGTATATGTAAAATTTTAATTTCTATGTGAAGTATAAAACGAACTCCATTTTTTATATATATATATATATATATATATATATATATATATATATATATATATTACAAACTTTAGCTCATGTATTGATCGAATTGAGTTTGAGGATTTTATATTTATTAATTTTTTGATTTTTTGATTTTATCGTTATAGCGATAATTTTAATGATCGTGAAAAAAAAGGATGATCCTTTGATATTTTAATATCGATTAATAAAACGACCAAAAATCTTTTTAGTCTATTCGCGTCAATCGAAGACAATATATTCAAAAGACAAATTCAAAGATAAGTTCAAAGAACAATTCAAAGACGAATTCAAAGACGTAGTATCGTTCAATATTCCACGCTTTCTAGCTCTTGTTGCTGTCACTTCTAAAATATAACACGATAAAGTGCAACAAAGTAAGGAATTTGTATGGAAAACTTCTAACAACCATGAACCGTTTCTCTTATTATTTAAACTCGCGTTAATCCAATTCTATAGAACGTATATATATATATATATGTGTGTGTATAGATTGAATAAAATTCAATGTTTCTTCTTTTAAAATTTCAATTTCGGATATTTAATTTAACTAAAAGATCGAAATGAAAAGAAAAAAAAATTAAAATAAATAAATAAATATCGATTCGATTACTTTTCATATCGAAATAACATGTCGAACGAATAACTATCGAAACAATATTATCGATGTTAACGATCTGGAAATATTTGGATTTATTTGAAAACGGATAAAAAAAAAAAAAAAAGAAAAAAAATAGAAAAAGAACTTATCTATTAAATAATCCAACCGTTATGATATTAAATCGATGAAAATTGGCTTGATAGCCAGTAATAAATGGTGCTGACATTTGGAAAATGGTACATTGAAAGAGTAAAGAGATACTATCATATAAAATGGATAAATGAATGGATAAAAATGATTTTTAGTTATAGAAAGTTATGTAAAAATAAGAAAGGAAGAATAAAAGGAGAGAACTTTTTTCTTGTGCGGCCATTTTTCCGTTTGTCCAAACGTCCATCGATCTGAATTGTCCGTTCTTCATTTATTCTCTTTTTGATAGGAACGCGAAGGAAGAAGAAGAACAAGAAGAAGAACAAGAAGAAGAACAAGAAGAAGAACAAGAAAAAGAAAAAGGGAGAGAGAGAGAGAGAGAGAGAGAGAGACAGAGTAGCATAGCTATAAGAGCCATTCTCCACGAGTTAGCCACACTTGGGCACATGCATTCAGAAAGGTAGCTATCGCGGACGATTCCGTCCATTGGTTTTCGCATTTCGTGCTGTAGCGCGGTAAGAAAAAGCCTTCCTATTCCCTATTGTTCCCAAACCTCGAGATTATTTCTGACATCTGCGCCGAAGGGAACTAAAACTTTAAAATCCCTTCTTTCGGTCCGATCAAACTCTAGTTACAATCGACGATTCGAAATCAACGATTTCTTCTTTGAAAATTAAAAAAAAGAAAGGAAAAATAGAAAAAAAAATGCTTTTCCTAACGAAAGGATATAAAATCAAAAATTGGTATACATATATATATATGGTATATAAATTTATTTTCATTATGAAAATTTCTTACGGTCGATTATTAAATTGTATTGAAAAGGAATTTTGAAAATATTTTTGTTTATTTTCTTTCTTCTTTTCTTTTTTTTTTTCTTTTTTTGCACGACGGTCACCATCACCAATGAGGTAACATCATTGACGATCGAAGGTCCCCTATCTTCTAGTTTTAAGAAGATTACGTACGGTCAAAAGTATGAAAGAACATCTCGAGAGTACACGACAGAATGTTATCCTCGAGAAATTCGTTCAGGATTTCCGGTTTTTCGCTTTGATGACGAAATTGCTTTCGTCTTTACGACGTATTCTCGTCACTCGTGGTTCATGGACGTCGACGTTCCTCTCGTGGCCGAACGAGCGAGACGTAATTAACGTTACACGATGGAATACCTATGTACACACACACACACACACACATATATATATATTATATATTATATATTATATATTATATATATATATATATATATGTATGTATAAGAGATAGAGAAGAAAAGAGGGAAGGAGAGGAGGCAAAGTAGCAGAGCAGACATCGTGGAGACTGCGATCGTAAAATGTACGAGATTTAAAATATACGCGGGAAACGAGATGACATAGATAGAGACGAAGATAAAAGAAACGTTTCAGAATCGTACAAAACGGCAGAGTCTTTTAACGAAGAAAAAAAGAAGAAAAAAAAAAAGAAAAGAAAAAGAAAAAAAAAAGTAATAATGATAATAATAATAATAAAAATAAAAAGGAGAAAAACGAAAAATAAAAACGACACATTTAATACGATTTAATACGATCTAATCGAAGAATTTATTGTGTCTCCATCGATTATTAATTAATTAAAAATTTTATCGAAAGAAAATAACGTTTATGCAATGTATTTTCTTTCTTTCTTTTTCTTTCTTTTTTTTTTTTCTTTTTTCCTTTAATATACTTATAAAAACCAAGTCAAAGAGAGAAGAACTTATTGGTATGAAGATTTTCGTAATGAATCATCGGAACAACGAGTGATAGTAACATTTTCATTGTATAGATATTTCATTTACGATCGACGAGTGACATTTAACTGTTCGACGTTTAACGTAATACTCGTAAAATAATATCATCTACGTCGATGTTTCCCGATCCCTTTGATATTTCTTTTATTCTCTCTTTTATTTACGAAACGATAAAATTATTTCGTTGTCGTTCGATCAATCACGAAAAGACGACGTGAACGTGTTGACATATTACATATCATTCTTATGAAATTATTTTCAAGATACTAAAAATAAACGGGAGGGAGGGACATATAAAGGAGAAAGGAAAAAGTGACAGACAAATTTCTATGTGAAGGTAGACGCGATCGATCAGAGGATTTGAAAATTGACATGTATATATATATATATATATATATATACATATTTACACATATATACAAAGCGATTGGAAATTTTCGCTGGAATATCATTGAGTTACAAATTAATCGAAGATTTTTCTTTCTAGATGAAAGGAAATAGAAAGATGCCATCTTTGATATAGCAAAAGTAAATAAATAAGTAAGTAAATAAGAAAGTAAGTGAGTGAGTGAATGAGTAAGTAAGTAAGTAAGTACTTAGTTAGACTTCGCGTAAGTATTTCGTTACTGTATAAGACTTATATTCGGTCTTTCTCGATAACCCATTTCCTTTCTCATATCGTCTTTTGGAAGAACGTCGTCAGTTGCTTTAAGATAGCAGCCTCATTAAAATGTATAACTCGGCTATCGCAAGGACACGCCGTTTGTTCGGTAACTTTTCAATCTACATACATACATACATACGTACGTACATATGTATGTATGTAGCAAAACGTAACTAAAGATTATATTAAAACATTGGTAAAACTAAATTATATGATTGTTATGCATGTAAGTGTAAGTATTATACGGAGTATATCTCGCAGGAAATTTCACGCTGATTAAATAATAGAATATATTTATTGTCTCTTGAATGAATATTCTTTGATAACATTTTATTTGTCTCAGTATCGATTGTGATAACGGTGATAAAAGAATTCTTGCAATTTTGTAAATACCTTATCAATGGTTACGAGTTAGCACCACCTTTTTTTTTATAATCGCCATAGAAAATGGAAAATCGAAAAGACATTTTTGGAGATCGTACCTGAAACAAAAAGAAAAAGATAATAATTAAAAATTGAAAATTGTATGAAACTATGAGAAAAATAATATCGTAGAATAGTTTTACGAAATGCTTAATGAAACTCGTTTTTTTAAAACATTTCTATATAGATGTTGGTTATGTATAGACGTTTATAATATGTAATAAGAATAGGTATTCATTTAAAAGATTATAAGTTTATTCGTTATGTTGAATTTTATAGTACATACGTCGTATCGTTTTGGGGGAAAAAAAAAAAAAAAAGAAAAAAAAGAAAAAAAAAATTATTTCGTTAGCTTTATATTAAAGGAAAGAAGAAGAAAAAAAAAAGAAAGTAAATAAAAGTTACGATATTTATCTTCCATCAAGTAATTCTTTTTTTCCTCCTTTCAAAATCCACGATAACGAGCAATTTTCTCAAGTTTTAATCATTCACAATATTTCCATTATTCTTTTCTTCCTTTCTTTTATTTTATTCTTTCGTTTTATTTCAAATATATAATGAAGAATTTTAATAACAATTAAAGATATTCAATTAACATAGAAGTAAATTCTTTTGCAGGTTATGCATTTGATTTTGACAAAGTAACAATGGAAAGAATAAAAAGGGAAAGACAATAGAGAATAAAAGAGAGAGAGAGACAGAGAGAGAGAGAGAGAGAGAGAGAGAGAGAGAGAGAGAGAGAGAGAGAGAGAGAGAGAGAGAAGGAAAAGGAGAGAATGTGTTTTATTGAAGCGAACGAAGCTTTAACGTCTTACCGATCCCACTCAAGCTTTTGGTTCGTACGATTCACAGTTACCAGAGTAAGGCAGGGTAAACAGGGTGAACAGCCTCTTTAGTCCTCTTGAAATCCCTCGAGAGATAGAGATAAAACGAGAGAGAAGAAGAGAGATAGAGAGAGAGAGAGAGACGGAGAGAGAGAGAGAGAGAGAGAGAGAGAGAGAAAGATCCTGGCTGAGCAGAGACCGCCTGCAGGCCAACTCGGCCATAATGGGCTCACGATTAGCGCCAAACACGATGCGTATAACCACCGATCGAATATTAACGAGCACTATTATTAACGTCAGATTTACTCCCCTTGAATTATATCATTTCTCCATGGAGTACGAATACGTCGCATTAATGATAAAGAGATAGTGTACGTAAACTATCATTCGTATTTTCCTTCTAATTCAAATATTTCGTTTCTTATGACTATGAGAATCGTAGGAATAGTAAATTATATTTGTTATGTAGACGTAGAAATATCGAAGTACATTCATTTCATATGATTTAGTTTAAATAATTAATCTTATTTTAACCTCCTTCTCTTCCTCTTCCCCCTCCTGCTACTATCCTACGCACCTCTAATAGCCATAGGATCTCCAATATACAGCATATAACTTACACGTAATGAGATCTGGATCGATAATACTTGTTACCTATCAAAATCTAATTCTATGCAAAAGTAGAATTAGATTTTGATATTAATGGTTGGCATATTTAACTACATTATTAAAATCTTTTTATTTTAATTTGAATTAAAGATTTAAGTATTTACACTTTACAATGTTAATAATATTTGAATAGATTACATATAATAGAATTCTAAAATAATTTATCAGAGGAACGTATTAAAAAATTCTCATTTCTTTATTATTCTTATTTATTGAAAAATATAATTTTAATATTAGATAAAAACATTAGATAAAATGTAAAGTTTTGTAGAATTATTAAAGAAAAATTATTCTATTTCAATGAATTCATATTCGTAGAATCTTCGAGCCCTATAGGTGACGATAAAAAGCTTTATACGAAGGTGTCGAATTAAATAAGGATAATTTTTTAATTCACACGAACTTGTAATATTTTAAACGTAATCGCCATACTAATGATTTTGAAATAATGATAATGGATCATGAACGATGTAGTTAAATAATTGTTATAGAAATATTTGGCCTGTGGAATTTTATTTTATGATGATAAGACTTCTTGTATAGTTATAATAAAATAGAAAAAGAGAGAACGATATAATACGATAGAAATAGAAAAGGAAAATCATAGAGAATAAAGGAATAATACTAATATATGTATGTACGTCTGTATATATGTATATGTGTGTATGTCTTTCGAATTTTCGCACGATACTTTCTCGTTATTCGGATTTTTCATCCTCGAGATATATTATGATCGAGGATAGTGAGATTATAGAGAGGGAAATAGAGAGAGAGAGAGAGAGAGAGAGAGAGAGAGACAATGTGAAGTGTTTCGTAATGTAACTCAGGCTCGATGGTTCTCATCATTTTTCCAATCTCGTGTTATCGATACCGTATTATCGTTCTACTCGATTCTCATCATCCTCGGTGATCTCCTCATCTCTAGTATCTCGATATCTAACCGGCAAAGACGTTCCTAGATATAATATTTTTGGCTCGATCATTCTGCGAATCGAGCAATTTTTTTTTTATTTCTTTTTTCCTTTCCTTTCCTTTCATTTTCTTTTTAAATAATCGATATCATTCTTTTTTATTATAAACGCGAAATAATTTGATCTGTAGAGTGTATACTTGTAAAGTTCTTAAATTAAATAAATTTCAAAGATTATATATAATATATTAAATAAAATTAAAATTTCTCGATTATATTTAAAATAAGAAAAATTATATATCTTAATAAATGATTTTCATCGTATATAAATAACAATTATTTATTTTGAAATTTTCATTATTATCTCTGACGTACGTATAATTAATTTATACCTATTAATTTTATTCTAAACAATTATGACGTTTTATTCGACCGCTCGGGATAAAGATAATGCGAATTTAAATTCACCAAGTATGCATATATATATATGTATGTAGATAGATGGTATGTATGTTGGTATGTACGTAGGTAAATACAAAAGAGAATAGAACAATCGAAATGCAAGTGAAAGAAGAATATGCATGAAATGAGAGGGTAGTTTTAGTTGAGAGAAAATATGAAATAAAGAGAACGTAAAAATATTCGTAAAATTTCGTAGATTCTTTACGAGATAGTATAAATTTTTCGAGAATCTTGAGAATATGAACGAAAGAAATAAGGTATAAAATCGTATAGACATATATAAAAAAAAAAATATATATATATATAATATATAATTTCGATTTAGACTAGCATTGTATGTATCATATTAATTTAATATTATTAATGAACCCGTTTGAAATCCGTAGTCGACGTATTATTATTTTCAACGATAATGGCTCGTTCCCAACGTCATTTAAAATATGATCTCCCTCTCTCTCTCTACCGCAAACGGATTTAATGGATGATATTGATATTAAATACAGAAAGTTATTCAAAAAATGATTAAAAATAAAGATAAGAGAAGTGTGCTGAAAAATACATAAATACATCGTTCGTATCGATGATAAAATAACACGCTCTTTTTTATTTTTTCTCGTAATAGTCATTCGAAAACGTACTATTGCGAAAATTTCTTTTTTTTCTCCTTTTTATTTTTCATTTTTTTTTTTTTTTTTTTTTTTTTTTTTTTTTTTTTTTTTTTAAGTAATTATACGACAAAGTAACAAGGTTCCGTATAGGCTGAGTAGAGAAGCGAGAAACAAAATTATCCGCGAAATTCATTTTCACGAAAAAGAATTTACATTACAAATATAATTTTGATACGCCGAATTTATGAACAGATGTTAAATATCGCGATGAGAGAGCGTTCGAAAAAAAGAGAAAAAGAAAAAAAAAAAGAAGAAATTGCGTTACATGACGATCTGGATCAAGAGAAATCTATTTCTAGAAAATTGAATAATCTGTAGGATCAAAGTGTTCGTCGACTATAGCAATCGAATTTTATATAGTGGAATTTTCATTCTAACGATGGCACTGGCACTTTCTACAAAATTACAGGGATTCTATGATTAAACGATATTATTATTGTTATTATTATTATTATTATTATTATTATTATTATTATTATCATTATCATCATTATTATTATTATAATTGTGACATTTTCTTCTCATGGCAAACAAAAATATATAATGATAATAAATAATGAAAATAGATTTAACAAAACGTGGAATGAGTATAATATAATCGAAAGAGAAAAGATGACGCGAAACCTTTGGAGTTTTATCGGAAAACACAAAGTGTGGGAAAATGAGTGAAACTGTATGTATATGTGTGTATGTGTATTGTGTGTGTGTGTGTGTGTGTGTGTTAGAGAGACATGAACAATGACAATAGAATAGCAAGAAGAACAATAGGGAAAGAAAAAAAAACACATGAAAAAGTATGACGAATCGACTGCGAGAAGCAAATAATCAAAGGGATATAATCGAAAGAGTAGAGGAGCAGTTTAGAGACATTTATTTACGCTGGTATAACAATCGAGAATGATCGCTGCCCGAAAGGCCGACGTTTCGTCGGTCGACTTCGTTTGGAACAATAAAAAAGAAAAAAAAAAAAAAAAAAAAAAAAAAAAGAAAAAAAAGGGAAAAAAAAAAAAGAAAAAATCGGTGACGGTGAGTGGACGATAGACACCACCGCGAAAATAAAGGACTCGAATGAGCCAAAATGTACTATCTCACGCATACACGCGTTAAAATGGTAGCAGTTCTCACACAGTTATACTTATGTATGTATATACCATTGATATATACATATACGCAAACCGATTGAGGTTCGTGCGGAAGAGTCACGGAAATTCATGGTAACAAGCGCATTTGTCCGATCGTTTTATCTCCGTGAAGCATATTCGATGGCAATCGTGGCACATCCAGCCTGCAGGCTTTAACGAGTGAATTCTGTGATTCGGTCGGTCGGTCGGTCGGTCGGTCGGTTGGTCGGTCGGACGGTCTGTCCGTCGGTCGGTTCTCCTATTTGACATGAAAAGCATCGCGGGTTATTCGACGACGAGTTCGTACATTATCATCGACCGACTTCACTCGGTAGCGGATGGAAACTCTAATTTCGTTGATCCGAAGACCACCGATTTACATTGATACGTGTAAGAGACCGATAACTACGCGAGAGAATATTTACATTTCTTCTTCATTTTCTTTATTTTTCTTTTTTTCTTCTCTTTATTTTTGATCAAACAATATTAATTATTAACGATATTAGCGATAAACGTTTGAATTTCTACGATTCATTGATTAATCAGAAATAAAATATCAATAAATGAAATAATTCTGAGGATCTAATTAATGAATTAAAACGTTATGAGAAAATGATTATTTCAAAATGATTATTCTTCATCCTTTTACTCTAATATAATATAATATCGTTGAAAAGATTTCGATAAAGCAAACACGATAATAATAATAATAATAATAATAATAATAATAATAATAATAATAAAATGTTTGACTTATTTATTTGCGATTGATCAAAATGTAAAATGATATCTAGGAAAACAGAGAGAGAGAGAGAGAGAGAGAGAGAGAGAGAGAGAGAGAGAGAATCTCTAAGAGAAAAAAAGCATACAAGTCTGTTTGTCATCGCAGTAATGGAAGAGAAAATCTTTCGACGTGTGACCTTGATCGAGAGACGATTTTCGAGTTCCAATAAGGTTTCTTCGTTGGAAATGGCATTTTCTTGGAACGTTCGATTCTCTCGTCGAATGTAGTAACGTTGACATCGACAACGACGACAACGACGACGACGACAACGACGACGTCGACAACGACAACGACGACGAGGACGAGGAGAAACCAAGCGCGTAAAGAATAGCCGCTCGAATAAAGAAGAAAGATCTTAAAAAGCTAAAGGAAAAAGCACTGTCTGAGATAGAGAGAGAAAGAAAGAAAGAAAGAAAGAAAGAGAGAGAGAAAGAGAAAGAGAATTTTTCTCGTGTTTGTGCGTCGTTACGGAACGAACGGATGAGAGAGGATTGAGAAAGGTTTCTCTAGTTTGATATGGTGAAATGAAAAAGAAGGATATAAAACATATGGCATATGGGAAGAGCTTACGAAACTTTGAAAACTCGCCATTCCAAGTCGATCGCATTTGTTAAAAAAGAAAAAGAATTTTTTGACGTACTTGTTCATATACATACATATATAAATGCACATATATATATATATATATATATATATATATATATATATATATATATATATATATATGTACACACATGCATACGTTCGCGAAGATATTTTTTCTTTTTTAACTGATAAAACATCACAGAATCATCTTCAAAGTATTTCGATTGTATCGTGATATAAAAGAGAAAAAAAAATTATTCGCTCGAGGAACTATTATAATTAACTATATAATAATGAAATATTATTATGAATTTATTTCTCGTTCGTTGATTTTTTTATTACAATGAATTTATGTGAAAAATTCAAATTCCAATATCAACTTCGATTTAAATAATAATTATGGAGAAATAATAATAATAATAATAATAATAATAATAATAATAATAATAATAATAATAATACGTTCGTTAAGAGTTCGCGTTATGTTAGCTTTATCATAATATAATCAATATGATATAAATAATGAATTTTATTTTTTATAAATTAGAGCGAGGAAAAATTTGAAAGAACGAATAATGTGTGTGTGTGTGTGTGTGTGTGTTTAAGTGTATATCATTGTCGTGAAATATATGGATGACGGGGGAGGGGAAGAAAAAGTAGAAAAAAAGAAAAGAAAAAGAAATACGATCGGTGAGAAAAAATATATTCCTTCGAATGATTTATAATGCATCTCTCGGACAGTAGCCGAATAAATCCATAATTATTGTTTTGAACGTAAGAAGAGGAAGAAGAAGAAAAAAAAATAACAGGAAAAAAAAAAATAAAAGAATGGGGGGAAAAAAAATAGAAGAAGAAAAAGTGAAGAGAAGGAATGATTTATTGAGTTCGCGAGACACGTGTCTTCGAATAAAATACACAGGGGTACGTTTATTTCAGAAAGAAAAAACACCACGAGAGAGAGAGAGAGAGAGAAAGAGAGAGGGAGAGAAAGAGAAAAGTAATAGGATCATAAATATTATTTCAAGATTATTACTCGAAAAAGCATGAAGAACGTCAAAGAAAAAAAAAAAAATATATATATATATATATATATATATATATATATATACATTAACGTGTTTTTAAACGTGACGTGACAATTAATTAATAAATTAATAAATTACTTCCTTTCTTCTTTCTCGTTATTTTTTTCTCGCTTTAATTTTTTTAATCTGATAATAAGATCAGGAACATAGTCGGGTTTGAATTTCTTTGAAGAGAGAAAGAGAGAAAGGGAGAGAAGCACACAGAGAAGAGTAGAAAGAAAACGCGCGTCAGGCATCGTTTACGTGGTCCGCAATAACCTCTCGAGTCTCACACGAGTCTCACACGAGTCTCGGCCTCGATTCCTCTTTTTGAGAACACCTAGTGTGCGATTTTGGTCGACGCTTCAAAGAGAAAAATGGAGTAATTAGAGCGTGCAAGTCGGAAAAACGCGCTAGGGACGTCTACTACGGAAAGGGAGAAAGGGAAAAAGGGAGAGAGAGAGAAAGCGAAAGAGAGAGAGAGAGAGAGAGAGGGAGAGAGGAAGGATGGGAGAGGTGCAGAGAAAAGGACGAATTACGAGTTCACGTAATATATATATATATATATATATATACATATCAGCATACATAGTAACATTCTTCTATGTGTATGTATATATAAAATATACTAGAATTTATATATGAAATGGGAGGAAGTATTTCAAAAAAAAAAAAAAAAAGAAGAAAAAAAAAGAAAAAAACTGGCGTCATCGAGGGTGTTAGGATTAAAATTTTTTTTTCTTGCAAATAATAGTTATGCTTAGAATATAAAGTTTTCGACGAGGTGAAAGCTGAAGAAAAAAAAAAAAAGAAAAAGGAAAAAGAAAAGAAAAGAAAATCATCGATAATGAATTTTTCGTCATTTTTAAATTCGATAAAGAATAGTGAAAATGATAGGTAGATAGGTGGCATTGATGATGGTTGTGGTGGTGATGGTGGTGGTGATGGTAAGGAATATCCAGTAAAGAGAGACTGCGGAAAAAGAGATGGTCTCATTTGCTGACCCTCGTGATATAAATAAACCGGAAAAGCTTTCCTCGGACTTGTATATTCTCGATCGAAGAAACGAATCCGAAAGGAAAAGAGAAGAGATGCCTTCTACGTGGCATCCGAAATAGAAAGACCAAAAAGGGAGAATCGCAAGGGCTAACGGCCGGGTGCAAAGAAATCGTGAGGGTTGGCCCGTTGGAATGCTGGAACGGAGAGTAATGGCCGAGAGGAGAATCACAATAGGGAACGAGTTAAAAGTTCGCGTCTAAAGAATAATAAATCCTGAAATATTCTAAGTATATTGGCTGGCTCGAACGAAAAAGCGAAAGAGAGAGAAAGAAAAAGAGAAAGAGAAAGAGAAAGAGAAAGAGAAAGAAATAGAGAGAGGAAAAAGATGGAGTAGAATAAAGCTGGGTTTCCAACTAACGTGCTACGCATTTCATTCATCGATATATGTATATCGATATATATATATATATATATATATATATATATATATATATATATATAAGCAGTTAAAATGTGAGTGGTACACGTAGATCAATAGCGAGGATTTTTGTTCAAATGGAGGGATGAAAAATAAAACTACGCTATAACCATGGGGAATGCTCAGGTAAACGACTACTTTAAGGTGGATATGTATGTAATATATGTAGATATATTATATATATATATATATATGAGCAATTCATTGCTGATCCGAGAAAATTTTGAAAACGTTTCTCTTAAATAAAGTACGATATATATATATATATATATATATATATATATATATATATCCCATATGTGCGCTTTGTACAATTGCAATCTTGTTATATATTTATACATAGAAATTTCGGATGAAAAAGAAAAAGAAAAATAGGTCATTATCCCTGGAAAAAAATTATGCCAATTATTGATTGGTACATATTTAGAATTATTGTTAACGTGAACTTTGATGAGTCTTGCGATTAATTTCAAAAGTGAATTAGTCATTTCTTTAATTTCGTTATCACGACAAAGACGTCATTTCGTAATGACATTTTTTTTATGCGTTTTAATTTTCATAAAGCAACGTACGACGTTAGATCTTAAATAAGTACAAAGATGAAAAAGAAGAAGAAGAAGACGAAAAAAGAAAGTAAAAAAAGGAAAAGATAAAAAAAGAAGACTTAATTTAGCGCAAAAGTAATTCACGCCGCATAGGCTATTCGCTTACTTCCGAGCGTGTCGTCATGAGCCTTTTTCCCTTGCGTCCCTTCTTCACGTGCTGAGTTTACATGTATCTTATGTATATACGTATGTATGTACATACGTAGATACGAGGGAAAATGAAATGTATGTACATACTTTTTTATAGTATGTATAACGAAATGTAACATGGATATATTCTACGTGCAAGAAGAACTTTTCCATTCTGATAAGACTAGTTTTGAAGAGAGAAAGAGAGCGAGTGAATGAGAAAGAGAGAGAGGGGGAGAGGTGGAGGGAGGGAGAGATAGAAAGAAAGAAAATGCGCAATAAAAAATTAAGAAATTTTAACTTTCATCATATATACATATATATATATGTATCAATCTATAGAACCTTTTTTTTTCCTATCCTTAGACGTCTTATTTAAGAGAATAATAATCTCCGTGGGAACTGAAAGAAACGTGATTTATCTCACTCTGATTTAGTGATACACCGGTTATATAAATGGCAATTGTTAAAAGCAGTGTAGTTATCGGACCGAAGTAAACTTTTTAAACGCGTACTATGCGCACACGTTTATCGCATTCTCTCACGAAGAAAAGTTTACCCTTACGGAAAAAGTTGAGTTTTTCGTTCACCGTTATTCCTCTCTCTTTCTCTCTCTTTCTTTTTTCTATGTATCTCTTTTTATTACTGTAAGAGCAGAGACAAGAGGACGCACTAAAACTGCACACGCATCCAATGCGTTTAAAAAAGGCAAGTTCGTGTCGATTGGAAATTCTCTTTTATGAGATCGTATAAAAGTACGAGATGAGATTTATGCAATTTTACACACATATATATATATATATATATATATATATATATATATACTGTACGATTTTAGAAAATAATAAAACCGCTCGATGGTCTATAAAAGTTATGCCATTGAACATTGGCCGGGGTGAAAGAAAAATGATCATTCTTGAAAGGAGGGAAAAGAGAGGAATATATGTAACTTTCGGAACACGATTATATAATACACACTTATCTGATCTATTTTACGTTAACATGTAAATATATATAATGTCATTTAAGTTATGTTCTGTAAAGAAAGTAAAATATTTATACAATTCGATGATTTATATCAGTCAGTAAAAAAATTTACGTTTTACGATATAAGAGAGATGAAAGGAAGAAAGAGAAAAGGAAAAAAGAAAGAAAAAAAAAAAAAACAATGAATGAATCACTAAGTGATTACGAGGTCTATAGATTTTTAGTTCTTCTTTTTTTACAAAAATTATTGTTTAAAAAGCGACGAAAAGAGAATAAAGGAGAGGAGGAAAATTACGACTAATAATAATCATTATTGGTAACGTGGGAAGAAAGGGGAAGGTGGTGGCCCAGTCCGAAGAGAAATTAATGGATACTGCCAGGGTGGATGAGAGACGGCACAAACGACCCCAAGGAGCGTGTCGTGCCTTTTTCCAGGCGACCTGGAAACTACGGACGCTAATCGATCTTATTTCCCGTCGTGGCGCGCGGAAAAACGGCTACGAGGTAATTTCCTTCGATCGACAGAAACGCGGTCTCTCTCTTTCTTCCTTCCTATATATATATATATATATATATATATATATATATTTCTTCTGAATCTCCAGCCACGATAACGAATGCTCTATGAAAAAAAAAAGGGAAAAAAGAAAGTCATACTACCTGAAAATAGTTTTTAATTTTCTTTTTTTACATTTAATTCCAAATAAGCCGTCCAAATGCATAATGAGAATATAATTATTTAATTAAATTATTCTCAAATATAAGAAAGACGGATTAAAAGATTACACTTATGTTCTGGTCGGCAATCTTTATTTCTTTAAAGCCTTAGGAAAAAGGTGAAAGATGCTTGAACGATCGTCGATAAAACCTGATCCGGTCCGTTAAATCTGTCATTGATGGGAAACGCGATTAATTTTTCTTCTCTCTATGTGAGAAAAGGAAGGAAGGAAGGAAGGAAGGAAGGAAGGAAGGAAGAAGAAAGGAATAAGAAGAAAAAAAAAAGAATAGAAAAATCAAGGAGTCGGTAAAAAAATTCGGTCCGAACGGATGAACGGACCTACGTTAACGACCTCCATCCTTCGTTATATTTTCTCTATTCTCTCGAAATTTCATTGAACAATACGTTTTTTCTGAAAGACAATGAAAAAGATGGAGAGATAGAAAAAAAAAAAAGAGAGAGAGAAAGAAAGGACATAAGGAATTTATTATCGACGAACGTATTGAGAAATTCTCGCAATCGATTGATACAAAACAACGTCCTCTCTATTCTTTCTTATTTACCTTCATTATGTATTGATAATTAAGAGGTGACAAATAACGCCATTAATTTAAGGAATTAGATCGTCGCTCGACAAAGGTTAACGCAATTTCATCGGCTATATCGATAAAAATTGCCGACACGTCGGTGAAAAAAAAGAGAGAGAGAGTGAAAGAGGATATAAAAGAAACGAAAATAGAACTTTCGAAAAATTCAAGCGACGAACTATGGTTGCTGTCTTTATTTTTTACAAAAATCTACAAAAGGGAACGTCTATTGCGAGACGTACGAAATTTTTTTTATTACAATTGTTCATATAATGAAAATATTTTTAAAAAGCAAACAGGAGTGGAGAAAAGAAAAATCAAGAATGTGAACGAGGTCAAAGGGAACATAGGATTCGTGGGACGTAGTTAAAGTACAGAGAGAGAGAGAGAGAGAGAGAGAGAGAGAAAGAAAGGAAAAAAAAATCAAACCGCTCGACGATTTTAACGTCCTGTAACGAATAGCAGCAAAATATCCGAGAGCTTTTCGTATCGTCCATGTCGAGTTATTGTTTCTCTCTCTATCTGTCTCTCTCTCTCTCTCTCTCTCTTCTATTTTTCGTTATTTTTATATCTTCTTCCATGACATTTTATTCGTGCCGGTTATAAACGAGAGAGAGAGAGAGAGAGAGATAGATACAGGTCGGAAAAAAAAAGAAATTGAAGAGATTCCGTTCGCGGTAAATCGATCAACTAATCCATCGGATAGTAGCACGCCAAGTTCACCATGATTCTTGCTCCACGCCTACGACTGTTCCGAGCCGACTCGCGAAAATTTACGAGCGTTAACGGATATCTGCTGGTTGTGCTGCGAACGCGATAGAGAAGAAGAGAGAGAGAGAGAGAGAGAGAGAGAGAATCAGGATCGGATGGTAGAATGGACCAGCCACGTTGGCTTACCACCTCTGAGCTTGTACCAGAGTATTGTGAATATATGTATGTATATATATATATATATATGTGTGTGTGAATATATATAGGAGATATATATATATATATATATATATATATATCCTTATATACGTAATACATAGGGACGTATAAAATAGCTGTTCAGTATAAGGACGTGTATATGTGTTCACATAGGACGTAAATCCATAATGCAATTGTATATTAAATTGACTAGATAAAGTATTATAAGATGTCATCACTAAGGAACTATTATAATTTATTATTAAAGAATTAAAATAATATCTGATAGATAAACTTCGGCAATTCCGATGATATGAATTCTTTATGAAATAAAGATGGAAAGTCGAAGATATCTTCGATTGACTTGTTTTTTTGTTCTGTTTTTTTCTTTCCCCGTTGGATAAACAACGTTACATTTAATTCGTTTCTTTTTTAATCGTTCTCTCGGAAGAGAAAAGAAAAAAAAGTAACTTTGATTCTATGTAACAGGGAAAAGATATTAAAAAGTTTTGTATTCATCAAATAGTCAGGCTCCATGTTTTTCGTTAAAAAATCCAAATAAATCAGTGTCTGTTGCTGATGGTTTCAGAGGAAACAGTTTGTAACCATTTTATTTGACCTGGTCTGTACATACACGTATACGTCGGAGTAGCACGCGTTGAAATCGACTTCCGGACGTAACGAGATCGCTCTCGGGGCTCGTTATTCCGGTGGTTTGGCTATTCCGGTTTGCATTTCCATGCGATACGAATACAAGGATGGTCGACGACGTTCGTGATTCTGGCAATGAAGAAGGAAAGAAAGATGAGAGATTGGAGGAAATGGAAGAGACATAGAGAGACAGAGACGGGAAAAGAGAACGAGACAGAGAGAGAGAGAGAGAGAGAGAGAGAGAGAGAGAGAGAAAGAGAGAGAGAAAGTAAGGTACATAGGATAGATCGGCGAAAAGTTTATTACGTACTTCTAGTCAGGTTGGTGTCGTATCGTTACGAGAGTTAGCTCGACCGACACATATCGTGAAGAAAAGTAATTTGCAGAGCGCGAGGTGAGCCGTTTCGAGAAACGTGACACTGCCGGCCACTGGAAACGACCATTCTCGAGCATTTTCGAACGAAGAGATTCGTTGAAATGGATGTGACGTATAACTTTCCAAATTACATTAATAATAAGAGATTTGATTTTGTTATAGAATAGGGAAATGATATATTTAAAAATTGTAATGACGAAACGTAACAAAGGATTTCTTAAACGATCATCGTTTCTTCTCTTTTTCTTCTTCTTTCTTCTTCTTCTTCCTTTTCTTTTTTTTCTTTTTTCTTTTTTTTTTCTTTTTTTTTTTTTATTGATCTTTTTCAGGAAAAAAAAAAAAGAATAAAATAAAATAAATATACGACGATAGACCTTTTCTAATGGCAGTAATAATGGCAGTATAGAAAATTTCGAAAGAATAGGAAGTTTCAAAGAGAAGACTTTTGAGGAATCGACTATCCTTAGATACAAACACTCTCGATGTTGATCCTCGGGGAAACGAAGAAGTTACAAAACGATATGAATAAAAGATTTTGGATAGAGGAGATGTTAAAAAATAATGATAAAATTACTGAGACTTCGCTTGAAAAGAGACGAGCAGGAGGAGGAGCAGGAGGAAGGAAAAAAAAGGAAGAATAACGAAAAAAAAGTAGTAGTAGAAGAAGAAGAAGAAGAAATAGAAGCACGTATTAAATAAAGAAATCCTCTTCGATCGTGTCTGGTATCTCGGCTTCAATTTCGGTTATACGTGCCTTCCGGCTGATAAGTTATCGCGTTAACAATGCAGACGGTTGCCGTAAGAAAGCTGAAAAGAAATAAATGAAGAAAAAGAAGTAGTACGAAGGGAAAAAGAAAAAAAAAAAAAGAAAAGAAAAAAGTACAAACAAAAAGAACGAGGAAAAAAAAAGAAGAAGAAGAAGAAGAAGAAGTAATAAAAGAAAGGGAAAAAAAAGAAGAGATGAAGAAAAAAAAAAGGAAACAAAAAGAAGAAAAAAAAAGAACAACAAAAATGAGGGGAAAGAGAGAGAGAGAGAGAGAGAGAGAGAGAGAGAGAGAGAGAGAGAGAGAGAGACGTGGAAAAATAGAAGGAACAGAGAGAGAATGAGCAGGAGAATGAGGAGAAGAAGTAAAGAGAAATCGAAAAGTGTAGAAAGAAAAGAAGATAGTGGATATACGTAGTTGGTAGAGAAGGAGGGGTGGGCCGTAAGAAGCAGTGATGTTGAATCGCCTTTCCGCGTCGTCGTAACTTCCGCTTTCCAGGGAACGAAGCTCGTTTCGCGAAAGCAACGGTCCCGCTAATCGAGCTCGGTTCCTACGGGATATCGTATCCGCTCGACGAAAGTGCTGGTCTTCTCTTTTCCTCTCTCTCTCTCACTCACTCTCTTTCTCTCTTTTTCTCTTTCTCTCTCTCTCTCTCTCTCTCTCTCTTTATCTATCTCACTTTAACCTCCCTCGAGCATCTCTAAGCGCGTTTATAACTTCCACTTGGAATCGTACGTATCACGAATACTAAAAAAAAGAAAAAAAAGGAAGAGAGAGAGAGAAAAAAAATAAAAGAAATTAGATTTTATAATTGAAACGTTTAGTTGATTGATAAAACAGTCTTAAAAAAACTGAGAAATATATATAGTGACAGAGAAAGAGAGAGAGAGAGAGAGTTATGGAGATTACGGCGTTATCTTTATAGCGCGCGATTTAAATGCACTTTTTATATAGATTATATATACACGTATTTAATATGTGTTAAATCGATAAAAGTAAAATTTGTTTTTTTCATAGTTTACAGATTTGTTTTTTTTTTAATCATTTGCACATTTAGACTTTCGATTTGACACTAATCAGATTAATTTTGGATATCGTCGAAGGCTGACTAAAATTTCATAATAATTTTTTTCTCGAGAGATAAAAGAAAGACAGAGAGAGTGTGTGTGTTTGATAGAGAGGAAGAGAGAGAAAATATCGAAATATCCTTCTCTCGCGATCGCGAGTTCTTCGTAACGTAACCACATACTTTCTCGCTTCTCCGAGTAAAAGGCTCCATTTTTCGCAGAAAGAGAGAGTGAGATGGAATGAAGATGTATGTGTGTAAAACACGTACAGGTATAATGGTATATACATACATATATCTTCCTTATCTTTTTCTCGTTGCTTACGGATTCACGAGCTTTGCAAGTTTTCTCCATCTCTCTATCTCTTTCTCTCTTTCACATTCGCTCCTTTTCGACTTATGTTAACAATGGTATCACCATTGGTCCAACGGTTTCAAACCCATTTTATGACGACGCTGCAAAACGACAATTTTAACTCAAAAAGTTACATTACGAATATCGTTTCGTTTTTTGAAATGCGAACACAGAGAAATGTATAATAAATATATACGAAGGTAGAAATCTTCTCATCGTTACGCAAATGATCAAATCGTTTTTCATCTCACTCTCCTCTCATACAAATTTTTATAAATCTCTCAATGAAGCGACAACACATTTCAAAAAAGTTACTTTCACGTCTCATATTTTATATGCCCTTAACGTAACGCATAGATCCTCGATACGGCAATAAATTTTAAGTTAACGCTCTTTATGGTTTTCTCGTTCACTGTCGTATCGTACCGTGGTAACTTTACGAGGAGGAAAGAAGAAAAAAAAGAAAAGAAAAAAAAAAAAAAAGAGAACAGAAGAAAAAGTAAAAAAGAAGAAGAAAAGAAGAATAAGGAAAGAAAAGGAAAAAAGAAAAAAAAGAGAAAAAGAAGAAGAAGAACGGCAGGAACTACGTTGGAGAAAATCTTTCGTTATTTTTTTCTTTTTTTTTTTTCCTTTTTCGTGAAAATAAACGATTATATTTCATCCTTTATTAAAAAGAAAAACAAAAAGGAAAGAAGGTAAAGAAAAAACAGGAGAAAAGAAGTCTTTCGTATATCATCGTTTTTAAATAAAAATTTGCTTTTCACTATCTTAATATTTTTATTTACTTATTCCCTTTTAATTTATTCTTTATTTTCAACGATCTAATAATAACCCTGTTATTGTTAAAGGTTGATCTTAACCCTTTATCATCGAAAAGTGTATTTGTCTCATAATAACCATAAATCGATTTGTAATAGCGAGAACTTTACGTGAAGACACTGCGAATACTTTAAATGCCCTAGTTTGGCCCGGATTCCGCGATGGCTTGCGAGAAATTTCCAAATAACTTAGCCCTCGGCGTCGAGGGTTGCGAAACCGTAGCTACTCGAACGAAGAAGGTAATCCTTATCGACGTTCGATAAATTATAGATTCGACTCTCGGCCGTGTTACGTTCTGCTCGATACTTCCTCTCTTATACTACCGTATTCCAGGTCCCCTTTCTCCCTTCCCATTCTCCTCTTTCATCATCCTCATCCCTTATCCCCCACCTTCATCTTTTACTCCTACTCTCTACTAGGCACTATTCCTACTTTTACTCGTACTCCTCTCTTATTCCCTCTTCTTCTCCTTCAAGGGGAAAAGAAAATCGAGAAAGGAAAGCCCTATCGAGATTTCTCGAAGGATCGGTTTCGTTAAATTTTCGTGCCAATGCGGACTCAACGACAACGGATCGATTTTCTTCACTACGTTTTGCCATTCGACGTTGATCTTATCACGAGAGAAAAATTTTCGTCAAGAAAGAAGTGCCCCTCGATTTTCTTCTATTATCACTCTCGAAAAATTCGTCTAAAGATTAAAATTCGATATTCTAGCACCGTATATAATTTGATAACAATTTCCCCGGAAATTCATTTCTATCAACGATTAAACGTAATTACGCAACTCAGTATTATAGAATGTAACACTGAATTCATACGTTTTAAGGAAAGTCGATATAAATATATATATGTATATATAGAATAAAATAAATTATTTCTATTGGAAATGATTTAATACAAATTGTAATTTTATTAAAAAATACATTAGAAATTATTCAACGATCTAATATTATAAATTTTCTTTTCTCTCTCTCTCTCTCTCTCTCTCTCTCTCTATCTCTCTCTCGCTTCAGCGCTGTACTTTAATTACGCGAACTACTAAATATTCCTGCTTTTAATTCGTGCACGGGCAAACAAATTATCGCGACGGCGTAATATTTCGTCCCTTTAATTACCGTCCAGCCGATCTCGAGATGCCAACGAAAAGAAGTACAAACGAAGAGAAGAATATCAACGCCGTACTCGACGTTATTTTTAAGAAAATTCCAAGACATCAGAGAGAAAGGGAGACAGAAAGAGAGAGAGAGAGAGAGAGAGAGAGAGAGAGAGAGAGAGAGAGAGAAAGAGAGAGAGAGAGAAAGAGAGAGAGAGAGAGAGAGATAGAAAGAAAGAGAAGAGCATTTGATTACAGTGCTTCTAAAGCACAAGACGGGAGCTTCCCTTCTAATGGAATGGGATTTACTTGTCCATCCTTTCGACCTTCAAGGGAGATTCCCTAGACGTTTTTCTCGAGATGTTCTTCGATTTCCGGAACACCGTTTCTCTCTCTCTCTCTCTCTTTCTCTTGCTCTTTATCTATCTATTTATCTAGCTATCTCTTTTCATCCTTTAAAACACACCGATTCAATAAATATAAGTCCAACATTCTCGTCCGTAATATCGAATGAAAACGAGCCATTTCATAAGAGCCTCGATTCAAAAGGAAACGCGAAAGAAGAAACTTTGCCCCTCTCTAAAGAAAAACGTCAGAAGGAGAAAGAGTGTTTTATCTCGAAGAGACGCGCCGTCGATCAAGATAAATGCCCGTCGCCAAAAGTTTCACAAGTGTTCTAGCTTCTCTCCCTTTCTTTTTCCCCTCTCATCCTCAGTCTCTTTTACCATTTTATCTCTCTCTCTCTCTCTCTCCCTCTCTCTCTCTCTCTCTCTTGTTCGTCGCATTGACATCGTTAACGTAATTCACGATCGTTTTATGGACAGGAAAATAAACGTTTTCAATTTTGTACAAGTCGCTCTAACCATTGAAATAATTATTATCAAGCTCGCGCGAACCATTTACAATTTCTAATTATGTTATAACGTGGTTCTTGTTAAAAATGAAATGTAGATATCGAAGTTTTAATAAAAGTTAATATAATATGAAAATTTTATCTTTCAAATTCAATTTTGCCGTAATAGGGAGAAATATAATAACGCGATTACGACGATTATGAAAATAATCCCAATTCAATTTGTATATTTTGAGACATTATCCTTTTCCCCCGCCCCCTCTCTCCCTCCTCTCTTCTTTTCTTTCCCTCTCTTTTTCTATTTTTTTTTTTCCTTTTTTTTTACATAGATCAACGTAACACAATATAACCATTGTATCGGCAGACGTGTGTCAATAATTTTTCATATAAATCATTAATAATTCTCATTCCATTTGAATTGAAAGAACCTTCTCAAATTAATCAATTATTATATATACATATATATATGTATATATATATATATAGAACAGATTATATTTCAACTGAGAATTTGTTGGAAAAATTTCGTGGAAAAAAAAGGAAAGGAACAAAAAAAAAAAAAAAAAAAAAAAAGAAAAAAAAAAAGAAAAAAAGAAAAGATATTTTGCAATCGAACGATCGAATTTCGTGCGGTTCGAATGGAAAAACGGAATGGTCGATCTCTGTCGGTTAAATTGCAGAAAGAAATTAGTTTTCGAGCTTGAGTGCAAAGGGCGTACGAAGCTCATACTCTCTCTCTCTCTCTCTCTCTCTCTCTCTCTTTTTCTCTTTCTTTCTCTTTTTCTTCTTCTTTCATTCGAGTTCTCTTACCTGTCCAAAGTATCTGGAATTTTCGTTTCGTTCCGACTTGGATTACGATTCTTTCTTCCTGTGTAGCTCAGTCGCGGCAATAAGACCACTAAGAACACTTTTCTACCTCACTCTTTTTCCATTCTTATAGTCGTCGTCGTCGTCGTCGTCGTCGTTGAGAAGGGCCACGTCGGACATTTCCAAGACCAAATGAAAGCGATGGAACCGGACGAATGGACATTGGTCGGCATCCTCGAAGGAGATCGAAGCTATCCTAGTAACGTTGAAATCGCGTTACGAGCGAGCGCTCCTTAAAATTCGCTTCGTTCAAGATCTCCAGCTACAAGATATTCTCCGTTTTACTTACCTTCCTTTCTCCACCCATCTCTTTTTTCTAGGCCCCCCACCCACTTCTCTCTCGTTCTCTTTCTCTTTTATTCGATGCACCTACGATGTATATACATTGCTATCCTTGCTATTTCTCCTTTTCTTTTCTTATCTTGCCTTTCCTTTTCTTTTCTCTTCTCTTTTCTTCTTTCTGTTTCATTCGTAATCATAGAATAGAAGTAATTCGCTGCCGTTGATTTTTTCGCTTCCACTCTTACGAATTCCTATTGTTATTGTTATAGTAGTAGTAGTAGTAGTAGTAGTAGTAGTAGTTGTTATTGTTGTTATTGTTATTGTACCTTGATGATAAGAGAAAATCTAAATATTCCCTTTTTTCAATGTCTTCACGTAATAAGATTTAATATTTTAATTCATTATAAAGGAATTCATTCATACGACAAAGACTTAATTCATAAAGAATTTTCATATAGAAATATTGTCGGTATGTTTATCGAATTTTTTTTTTTCTTTTAGATATCATGCCCTTTATTAATCATCGATCAATGAACGATATTCCGTGTCTTCGAGATTTTAACAAACGATAACGGCAAAGTATAACAAGTACATAATACATAATTAACAAAGAACCAAGCTCAATAACCGAAGGCAAAGTGATCATGCAGGTATGAACGTTGCTGCATATCAATTACGTTGATCTTTCTCCTAGCTCTGATCTACTTGTTAATACCCCGCAGGGCTATATCGACGAAACAATTCATTTTGTTTGTCTTTAATATACAACACACCAGGACAGGACCTCTCATATTTTCCCTTGAAATAATCTTAGAAGCAGTCGATAGGATGAGAATGGGATAGAGGATTGGTGGATCAGGGGGGGAATAGGGAGGTTAGATGTTATGGGATAAAAGAAGAAGAACGACGTAAAAAAAGAGAGAACGAAATATTTCTTTTTTCCTCTCTTTCTTTCGTTCTATCTTACCACCACTTCGTCATATCAGCTCGAAATTCATCGTCCGTGTTAAAAGAAAAAAGGTTAATCCGCAATATCTTGTGGCTGGTGTCTCGCACCATACTGCGCGCACAGAGTTCCCCTTCTAAAAATCATGGGGGAAAAGTTTCACAGAGCACGGCAAAGGGTAAGAAGAGTGTGGCGAGTTAATAAATCCATGAGAGAAAAAAAAAAGAAGAAGAGAAAAAAAAGAAAGAAAGAAAGAAAGAAAGAAAAAAAAATATCCAAACAAGCAAAAAGAAAAAGAAATAAGAAAAACTCGACTAAAGAAATTTCTCTTATTAATTCTCATTCACCTCTACAAATACATGTGTATATTTGTGTACACGTATATATCTATATATTCATATATTATATACGTAGTTATATAGCTGGATATATATGTACTACGTATATTATATATAGTTATTTCATCGGTGAAAGAATCTCTCCCCCTTCCTTATCCCACCTCTCTTCTGTAGCTCGTTGGCTCGTTGCCCGAGATATTACTCGGTATCTTTTTTTACCTTTTTTGTTTTTTTGGTTTTCTCTTTTTTTTTTCTTTTATGTATGTATATATATATATATATATAGATATATATATATATATAAATCGAAAAATAATCGTACGAAAAAGCTGCTCTCAA